>NC_046983.1:10186100-10199925 GCF_009769545.1 Cyclopterus lumpus | reverse complement strand
ATGACCTGGACCAGAACAGTCATGAACCCTTCATACATAATAATAATAATAAATAATCCATTTAATTTATATAGTGCTTTTCTAGATACTCAAAGACACTTTACATTATACACCGTGGACACAGCTACGGGGAGCAATGCAGGGTTAAGTGTCTTGCTCAAGGACACATCGACTAGGGCGGGGATTGAACTGCCAACCTCTTGATTGAAAGACGGGCATGCTAACCACTGACCCATAGTCGCCCGGCAATGGTGGTTTATGAGTATCAAGTTATGGTTGACTGGTAGCAATAATACTGCACATATGTTCAGCACAATGGACCACACTATTATGACACATTTTTTATTATTATGGCAGTAATTACTTGCACTTATCATGGCTTACATAATATGGTGTTATTATCCTAAGAATACAAAAATCACCGTTTGATTCTGAATACGAAAATGGATAATTGGCATACGAGGACGGTACCATCGGAGCACAAGCGAGATACTATATAGTCTTAAAGTCGACGAAGAAAACTGTGTGCCTCACTGAGGTTCATCTGAAAACATAGAACATCAAATGCCTCAGAGGCAAAGATAGAGATAATAAAATACAGCGTTGGAGGTCGTTTCCATTGCAGCCATTTTTTGTTGTGTATTCTCTCTGTGTACATACAGCGTGTATAGGAATTTAAAAAAGACCAAACGACTTTATTGCTGCTCGACCTAGCATACAAAGGCTGCTTTTGAAACACCTTATTCACTGAGGTCTTAAAGTGAAAAAGAGGAAGATAAAAGCTGTTGTTTCATTCCATCGTAGCATTTCAGTTTTCTTGCATGCGCATTAAGGAATAAAAACTCCATGAACATAACACAGAGGTCGGACAGTGGACATGAAATGTGCATTTGGAGCCACAGTTTCTTGAAATATAATGTCACCGACGTTATGAATTAATGCGTAGAAAAGCAATTATCTTGAATTGTGTCTTTGTCAGCAGTCTGCGGACATCAATGGAAAAGGCAATGTGCAATGAGAGGAATGCGAAAGGCCTTTATCGTCCTTGTGTTGTTGCAACACATTTGTTGAAGCCGTCGTAGTTTGATTTTTTTTTTTTCCTCCTTGGTTATTTGGTTATTGGTCTGTCTTTGTATTGGTGCATTTGTGTCTCGATAGTATCATACTCTTTATGGCTTCAAGAATTGCAGATTTTTTGACTGGGTTAAAGTAAACATTCTTTTCACAGCTTGTCGCAAGAAAAAAACAAAACATTCAGTCACTTTGATCATTTTATTGTTTGTCCAAGCAGAGTGCTTTGTTGGAATCGATTTCCCTCCAGTATAATTGCTGTCATGCCTGGTTTGGCTAAATAAGCCATTACACCCGAAGATACTCTGGAAAACTAAAAGGGCAGCGCTGACACTTTGTTTAAGAATATACTGGAAAAAAAAAAAAAAAAAGGTTTTAGGGCACAATGCTGTGCAAAGCTCTCCGAAAAATTTTCCGAAGTATTAATAGGAAAAACGAACACTTAGTCAAGACGTGTCAGTTATTTAATCACACGTCTTGTTTTCTTTAAGGTTATTGAGTGCTTTCTGCACAAGGTCTACCACGGTATTTGCTTTTCAGTTGTCTTCTTTTCCCATGCTCTAGCTTTTCCAGTCGACCACGGCTCAATGTCAACATTCACATCGTGAATGGCAATAACATTTGCTGTTACAGGAACTCTGCAATATACAGTATCGTCGAGCTTTAAGTCCTGCACGGTTTGGACAGACTTGTAATGTAATTGAAGCACATTACCAAAAATTAGGTAAACTCTGATCATTCAGTAACACTCATTGAAAGTCTCTCAAACGCCCCCCCTAAATTCACTGCCAGCTATCAAGAGGAGCGTATGTATATTTGTTCACACACAAGTAAAAGGTTAAAAGGTTAATTTCTGGCTCGGACCACAATTCTCTATGCTATTGTAGCAGCGCAGGCCCCTCCCCCCCTTCCCTTTTTCTCTCTCCTCCATTCGCTCTTACACAATTGTGTTTTTTGTGCGAGTGTGCTCACACACACACACACACACACACACACACACAGACACGCACACTCATGGTACTCTCTCTCCTTCCCTCAGTGTACAAGTTGCAGCAGAGCCATCCATCCAAACCTGCAGACCATGAAATTAGGTTAAGACGTAAGGCTGTGAATGACACACGTGTGGATACAAATGAGAACATCCGAATGAAGAAGCACAGATCCAAGAGTGCTGACACCGTAGTCGTTATAGCCATTCAGAATTGTATTTCGCAGCCTCCTCCTTCATTTTATTTAGCCCACTTTTTCCTGCTGTGTATTAGTGGTCAAGACAGTGCATTAGCATACATGCCGGGATGCTGTGCGAAGGGATATTAGGAGCTCTGTCATAGACCAAATCTCATTTCCCATAGAAAACTTTAAAGTCGCTCAAGCTTGCCAGCACTATTCTGCTCCCTTTGTATAAATCGGAGCAGTTCCTTTTTTTCTTTTTCCCTTTTAGAATACACTGAGATATATTTAATGTAACGGTCTTATTAAAATAATTTCCCCTCCATGGACGACTCAGACGAGCATAATGAAGAAATCAGCGCAGCTCCTTTCTCATGACAATATTAATTTACTAACCGTATGCGAGACAGAATTCTGGTATTGCCCACTTCTGCTCAACCCTGGATTTTGATGTTGATGTTCTTTGCCTAATACACTTCTTTTACTTCTTTTGTGTTCCTGTGATATAATTACTAAAGATTGTGATATTGATCTAGTGGAGGTCTATCTAAATTGTTGGTTGTGGATTGAATGTGAACTTTAAATCAGACACCAGCTTAACCATACTTTCTATCTCGCTATGTATAAACAAAACAGCATTTCCTTTAATGGCACTGAAAAATGGAATTCATCATATGCTGTAAAATGTATCAATATGAAGACTATTGGGAGGGAGACTGGGCTGTAACGTGGCAGCTGAATATGAGCTGCTTTTAGTCATACAGATGTACACCAACATGGCTATGGGAAGTGAATTGAAACACAAGTTATTTTTTGTAAAAACAACTTAAGACACCGTCTGATAATTGGTCAAATGTTCACACTGTAGTAGAGAGAGAGAGTACAGTGCCTTTTAAAGATTTAAGCTATTATGTTGCCAGAAGGTTCCAAGTTAGGGCCTCATTCATTACATATGTTGATTCTGCTAGAGACATATTCTTGCAAAAAGGCATTTGTGATTTCCATAGCTGTCCATGAGAGATACTTCAGAATAATTGTTTCTCTCCTGTGTTTATGACTTAAGAGCCGGTGGAAAGAGGGTTTTGCCAGGATAATCCTTCTGAGTTCCCTAAAAATAAATACAGCTGTAAAAACAGGTGAAAAAGGTGTGTGTGTTTTTTTTAATCAGGATCATTTCTCTAGGTATTTGTTGTTATAATACTCTTCGCGGCCACAAGAGGCTGAAGTGCACCACGACCTGATGTGCTTTTTTCCAGGTGAGTGATATTCAGACACAATATGTTGTGTGTTATCAGCGTATGTATATTAAACCCTCCAGGGTGAAAACATGATTGCTTTAGCACCTATAAAAACGTTGACAAAATAACGGGGGGACTTAATATGAAAAATGTAGAAGCTCATGTGTTTATCATAGAATTTGTGGAGCTGTATTAGCAGCTACTCTTCGAAGAAAAAAATAAACATGTCTGCTAATACTACAGGGAGGAAGAGTAAGACAAGAGTAGTGCATCCGATCCCAAAAGTCACAGTAAAAAAATTTTTTTTTAAAGTGTTACCATGGCTAAAAGGCATACACGGCCAACATTAATTATCTGAATTTTGAGTGCACGTTATTAGGAAGTAAGTCAAGACCAAAGGCAAGTCAATTGAGGTGTGTTTTTGGGAGTTATATCAACTGGTGATGGTAATTGGACAAGCCTAAGCTCCAAAGTGCACAGGCCTTTCCGGAGAGCTTCAGTGGAAAACAACCAATCAATCTAGAGTTCGGAACAGCAGCCCATAATAATGTGTATTCTGTGTATAGCGGAGAAGTGACGCTCTTCTCTCAGTGGTCCCGATGTGTTTCTATTTTGCCAGAAAGAATCCGGACAAGACAAAAAACAATCACCGTGCTGTTAGAAAGGGCCACAGCGATTGAAAGCAACCGCACACAACGCTGGTAATGTGAGAGCACCATATTGATTATTGCTTTTACTATAATAGGTATTGACCTGTGCATCAGTGAGGATTCGCTGATGTCTGCAGTCCTTCAAATTCCACTGAGTTCAAACATGAAAAAGTTTCTCCCCTAGTCCCCATTGGTCTACATTGATACAAAAGACTGCGGCGCGTTTTAAAAGGAATGAAATTTGTGCGAATGGTGAATGTGATATCAGCTGAATCGGATTTTGATTGATAGGCCTTGAGGCGCCATGTGGGGTGCATGAAAGGGAGTGTCAAGAATGAATTTGCCAACTAATGATCCTTTCTGTTTTTGGATTATGTTTAACCTGGGTATTCAAGATAGCATGACAGGGAGAAGGAACGGTGGCGGCGTGAGTGGAATTGGAATGCCAATCAAAGAATACAAAAAACGATGCACAACAGCGTGGGTTTAACTAATTGTTCCGGAAGGCTTCAGGGTACATTCGATGGGGCTGATCACGAGGAGACCCCAGCAATGTGTGAGCCAGAAAAAAAAATCAGGCGTGGAATCACACCGCTCTCCGGTGTCACAATTAACACCGACGGCCTGAACCACTTCCTTCCTGTTTTGATTCAGGTAGATGCGGTCGGGCTAGCTAGCTGGTTAGGGAAGGGGAAAAGGTATACCGCATGTCGTGATAGTTTCATGTAGGCTTAGACAGAGAGAGAAAGAGAGAGAGAGAGAGAGAGACATTTGAGCACCACTCTACAAGCACCTGACTTTGTCGTGCAAGTAGCCGTGCATATTACAACGTATATATATATATATGCATTATAAACAAAGATGCATTTACAACATGTAGTTATTTTTGAAGCCTTACACGTGGGGTTAGTATGGAATGAAGACTTAAGTGGTAAATCAGCTCATTTAATGTGCTAACGGTGCTTGTTTGCAAAATCACACACACACACACACACACACGCGCGCGCACACACACACACACACGTAATACATAAGCACTTGTGGGATGCCAAAGGGTCAAGTGGTATTCAATGTGTACGATGGAAATTCCTGACGCGGGCTAATATTTCCTGATGCGTTCTTTTCATCATTTGCATACTGGATGCTGCATCAGCGGGCTCCTATTGTCAGAGCGTTCTATTTGAATGTCAACACTATTATTACAGCAGGTGATGCAACAGCAGGTGTCTCTCTGCCTGTCTGTCTGTCATCTTGTATCTTTGCGCCTCTCTCTCTCTCTCTCTCTCTCGGTCTCACCTGCTCTCCCACCCTCAGTTTTGTTTAACAGCTATCATTATGTGTCTGCCAAATACAATCCACTTGGAATCCACTATTTCTCCCCCTCGGCAAGCGTCTATTTCTTTTAGCATTGACATTCTACGACTGTTCCCCACTCACTCTGACTGTAATGGGTGAAACGGAGAGAGCTCCTTGTTGCCGTCTCGCCTCTCGGTTCGTATTGTTTACAGCCGAAGCCCTGACAGTGTTGCTTCAGACTAGCTTGGGGAGAATGGACACTTTGACATTTCCCACCCTGAAATGTGGCAGCGCATGGTATTACTAGTAAACACTGTTCATTACTGCCTTGACAGCTGATGACCAAGGTGCAACCCTCCTGCACCTGACTTTCTAACTCCAAGATGTTCGGAGCGATCAGAGCTGAGAGGATGTGCTCTTTTCTATTTTCCTATCCTGTGCTCTTCTGTCTCTTTACTTCAAACCGTGTAATCATTTGCACTTTATTGCTGTCATGTCTGCATATAGGTCTGACTATATTTTCAACTGGGGCTCGACTGATGTTGAGAGATTCCAAAAGTTTGGAAAAGGGATGGAAAAGAGAAGAGATTATCTTTGAGAACCGCAACAAGAATCGGACTTGTGGCCATAGTTTGATAATAAGGGGCTTCACGAGCAGTAGCAATAAAGGTTAAATTCATTTGTCTGCGACGTTAAGCACTAAAATATGTATATATATATATATATATATATATATATATATATATCCTTAAGGTTAGCATCATGAAGTCTTAATGTCCAGTCAAAAGCAAAGGAGATTTCAGGATGAGTCATTAATTGTGGCCTATGCATAGGTCAGTAAGCCAGTGAGTTAGTCGGTATAATATTTAATGAGCTTGTGAAATTGATTTGTAAAACTGTAAAAAATTATTTCATGTTTTTTTCATATGTTCTACTAAATGATAAAGACTCCATCTGCAATTATGACAGTGCTGTAAAAGCCTAATGTGTATAATATTCATAGAGTTTAGCTGCAGGTGCTTCTGTACTTCCTTACGCTAAGTGAATCCTTAATTCATTGCTCATTCATTACAGCATAGCTTTCCCTCAGTTTGTTCAGTATCATATTTTAAGTCAGCATAGATTTGGCAAGTACACTTTAATGAATCTGAAGTGGTCTGAATTGCTAAGAGACTATCACTCCATTATTTACAAGAGGGAGTGATGTGATTTCATTGTCTTTTACATTTCAATCGGCCCTACGATGAGGCGCACAGCTGTTTGCTTTAAGCAACACTGGGATACACATGGCAAAGTAAATGATATTTTATGAACCTTTCAGTGAGATGGATTTATGGGTTAATTTCCTCATCAACATGAAACAATATTGAGAGATTGTAAAAGAAAAAGAAGCCTAAATCCCGATTTATACATCTTATATATTATCATAATGTAAAGATAAGACCTTGTGTCGTTGTGGAGCAACTCTTTTTGGATTGATCCAGCTTCTTACAGTTTACAGTTAGATATAAATATTCTGTGTTCATTGTTTGGTAATCCAGTTGGACACAGCCGTAGAGAAAAGAGAAAACAACTGTATTTGAGTCAGGATGAATATGGTGTCATCATAATGCAAAAAGTGAAGCGTTATGGTTCCACAGCAGTATAAATGGAGGGAAATATGATTATTGATTAGGTTCAACCAATCAAGGGGATAAAGGATAGAGTTGTCAAACATGTGATTGTGGGACGATCTGTTGAGAACCTCAGTTGGAGTTGAAAATGAAGAAATATGAAATATATATTTAAAAAATGTAAAAAAGATTGCCAATAGCAACCTAGATTTTGAACAAGATTGCTCAGACCCCTTAACTCCAAAATCTGTAAAACTGAGACACATTTTAATTTAGAGTGGCCATATTGTTTTCATCTCAATTACATTCCATCCCATTAAGAGGAGACATTGATATCTGGATAATAAAATTAAATATAATTAAATTAAATTATAAATTATAATAATAATAATAATAATTTTTATTCAAGTACAGATTATTAACCATAGTTTATTAGACTTGGTCAATATTATTGACGATCCTGACAGATGTAGTACCCAAAGGCTCCCCTGTTGAAAGACTTGAGCACCATAAACACTGTAAGAAGATTACAATCATATATACAATAATCACAATTACACTTTGTGTGTCTATGTTACTCTGCAGTGCGTACAAATATGATGCCTTTGTTCAGAAGAGCAAAATATCGTGAGCGTTAATCATGAAATGATACATTTATGGATGCGTTTTGGAGTTTGAAATAATAGATTTGACCATGAATCACTTGGCACTCATGAGCCAATGATGTAACCAATAACCAATCAACAAAGTGCATTGTTGGAATCATCCGCAGCCAAACGTGATTCAGGGATGTGGTCAGAGTATGAGTGAATATTCCACAGTGGTGATTTCATCTTTGTTAAATTAATTTGGATTAATTTCTACAAAGCTATACATTTCAAGTTATACATATATTATATATGCTGTCATTTCACCTTTGACATTATTAAATAGGCGTTTTCACATTCCTGATTTATTACATAGCGAGTCATCTTTTTGAATAACAAAGATATATAGTATGCAATGAACATACACAGTGTAAGTAAAAGGAATCCTTTTCGGAGATTATAGCCTTGATTATGCACATATTATATCATCTCCCAGGTCTGAAAATCTAGGTCCGAGCTGTGCCTGTGCTTTAATGTTTGACATGTGAGTAGAGATATGGAATTCATTTTGCTAGAACTAAGCATTTTAATGATAGTCACTAATATCATTCATATCTGCACAATTTCCAGTTCGCTGGCGGAATATTCTCATATCCGGTGAGAGTGAACGCCAGTTTTTCTTCCCAAAGAGGCAACAGCAATATTGCGTTTCTTTTGAGTATATGCAAAGCATATCCCATTTTCCTTCAACAGCGCTCACTCAGAGCAGCCATGGCAAATATCATTAAATGCCTATCCCTTCCACACACACACATACACAAACAAACAGACGCACAAAAGCACTCCCCCCCCCCCCCTTATTTTTCTTCCTGGCTATCACTCAGTGGCAGTGCGTGAGGGAAAGGGAGTGCATCGATCTGCCAACGTGAGCAGCCATTTCACAGGGCGAGTCAGCGCGGCACTCCTGTCCCTGAATGGGAATTGCTCATTTCACCTGGTCGCCTTGCCTTTAGCAGACTAGTGGGGAGGGAGGGGGGGGGAGGGAGTCGGGGCGCTCTGGTCAGGGCTTGGCAGGCGGAAGATAAGAGCTCCTCATGCTGCTCCTACATGCACTTACCACTGCTGCTGTAGCTCAGCCTCTCTCTCCCTCTCCCTCTCCCACTCTCTCCCTTTCTCTCTTCCTCTCTCTCCTTGTCTCTCTCTCCCTCCCTCTCTCTCCCTCCCTCCTTATCTCCCCCTCTCTCCCCCTCTCTCTCCATGTCTCTCTCTCTCTCTCCCTGTCTCCCTCTCTGTCTCCCTCCCTCCCTCTCTTCCTCTCTCTCCCTGTCTCTCTCCCTATCCCTCCCTCTCTCTCCCTCCCTCCCTATCTCCCCCTCTTTCCCCATCTCTCTCCTTGTCTCTCTCTCTCCCTCCCTCTCCCTCCCTCCCTCCCTATCTCCCCCTCTCTCCCTGTCTCCCTCCCTGTCTCTCTCCCTCTCCCTCCCTGTCTCTCTCCCTCACCCTCTCTCCCCCTCTCCCCCCTCTCCCCCCCTATCTCTCCCTCCCTGTCCCTCTCTCCCCCTCTCTCTCCCTGTCTCTCTCCCTGTCTCCCTCCCTGTCTCTCTCCCTGTCCCTCCCTGTCTCTCTCCCTCACCCTCTCTCCCCCTCTCCCTCCTCTCTCTCCCTCTCCCTCCCTCTCTCTCCCTCTCTCTCCCTCTCTCTCTGTCTGTCTCTCACTCACTCACACACTCACAGCTTTTCTCCACACATGTGGGGAACTAATAATAACTTTGCTGTTCTGGTGAGTCAGCCTTCTTTCCTCAGGCAAGGATAAAAGTAAAACATGGCGTCTTTATTGAGTCTGAAATCACTAACTGTGGAACAGGGCTTTAGCTCAGCCTGTATTCAGTGCACTGCCAAGATGCCATGTGTCCACACCATCTAATATTGTGTCCAAAGCAGTTGCTCATAAAGAAGCCAGTAACTGTTTATGACATTTATATGGATGACGGACAGTGCGGGAAAAGTTCTGAAGATCAAAAGAGTCGTAGCTGAATGACCTTTTCCATTTTTACACGAGTCAATCAGGTGATACATTCAAATGTTAAACATGTTCCAATATAATGTGACGTTGCAAATCGAATGCTTTATTTCCAACACAAGATATTTCATATACCAACCTTGTCTGTTAGCGATTAACTTGATATACTTATATCACTAATTTGCTCTGATGGCAACACATTTATACTTCCATTAAAAACATTTACGTTTATTTATTTTTCTTTTATACAATACATACATTGGTTGCACATTGCAAGTTGCATATGCATTGCATGCTTGTTCATATTCACCAATACAACGGCATTGACTATAATAATTGTGTGGTTGCTCACAGAATTTTTAAAATGGCAACGTCTCCATTCAGCTCCATCGTATTGTGGCAGCGATGGAAAGGACGCATATCGCAAAACCTCATCATATGAAACCAAAAGTCGTCTGGGCCTGATTCCAGAATTAGTTGAAATTAAGTGTGTTTGTGGGGAGGGGGGTTATCTTGTTGTAACTTGGATGAACCAACCATAATTTGTCATAACTGCTTCAACACAGTGCACTTTTGGCCTTTCTTGAGATGCATGCTGTTTTACCAACATATCATGTCAAACTGAATCTGTCCCTCTGCCAAACTTAACTTGCATATAAGTGGAGCCTTCAGCCCTCCAGTATCTGTCTCCCCTCTCCGCCAGTGACCCCCTGCCCCTCCACCTCCCCCATCCTTCAAGTGTCCGAAAACGCGTTCCGTCCAGCCACTTCATCCCCTCCGACTTCATCCTTCACATGTTCTCAAATTTATTTCTCCCTATCTCTCCGCCCTGGTCAGCCCACTTCACTCCCTCCCTCCATCTAGCCTATCTCTCCGCTGCTCTCCTTGCTCAGTGACAGTCTCATCACACTCTATCAATCAGGCTTGTGAGGCCTGGGCGCAGTGCAGCACAGCATCGCACAGTCCTAGTCTGGTACCATCAGTGCCAGTCAGTCTCCCTCACTCTCTCAGTCACTTAAAGAAAAAGGTTTAGGTTGCCAGATATAGTCTGTTTCCTCCCCCCCATCCAACCCCATCGCAGGAGATGGGAGGGATTGAGCTGGAGTCAAGACTCAGCTCAGCACTTGATTTGATATCACTTGATATCTGTGACTATGACACTCTGTCCTGTCTCGAAACTCGAAATATATATTTTTAAAAAATCCCTATTTTAAACAAAAAAAGGATTATTTGGACACATGATCGCCCGTAACCCTTGTCTTAAAAACGATAGCGCAGCGTGTGGGCGCCCTTGACTCGTCGCATGGAATTTAAAAGCGCGTGAGAAAATGAAGCAAAACAGAGGTCAGAACATTCTCGTACTCCACTCATCAGCTATTCTTTTCAGCCTCTTACCTGCCGCAGGCCTCATCCTGTGGTTGACATCTCAGGAAAGAGAACTGCATAAATGAGAAAGAAGGGAACAGGATAGGGATG
The DNA here is from genome assembly GCF_009769545.1 of Cyclopterus lumpus. Taxonomy (NCBI): domain Eukaryota; kingdom Metazoa; phylum Chordata; class Actinopteri; order Perciformes; family Cyclopteridae; genus Cyclopterus; species Cyclopterus lumpus. Next base: position 10,188,804 of record NC_046983.1, on the reverse strand, counting down.
AATAGCTTCATCAGTCTATGTAAGGATCAGCCATTTCTGTACATGTATTACAAAGAGCCAGGAACGCTTGATACAAAACATGTAAAGCATCAATTAAGTTCTCTGCACAGCATTTGGCGTAAAAAACTCTTATTTCTATGTTCATTTTAATGAGTTAATTACTCAGCACCGTTATTGGATAAACATAATATATAGTAAAGACATACAGGATACTTGTTTCCCAACAAAATGTCAGTTGAAGGAACAGAACATTGCATGTGCAGTAGAGAATGACAACAGTTATCGATCGGCTTTGTGAATTATAATGAAAACCAGTGTAATTACATTTTCCTTTAAGTAGCACAACAAATTAGGCTTGCGAGTTATTCTGGAAGCGAAAGAGGGGAGAGAAGAAAAAAAAAGTAGTGCATTTCATGTGCTGGGTAGATTTTCTCAGGCTATTTTCTTGCTAAATGCATTAGCAGATGCTGCTGTGCCCATATGAGCCTGTGGTCTAATATTTGTGTAAATGATTAGCTACTTATGCCTAGCTACAGAGTGAAATGTGCTTTGGGTGGTTACAACAACAATTAGTTGGGGATAAACATATATATATTATTTATTTATTTTTAGCTACAGTGCGCAAGCTTTAATTTGACTTATTATCTTTAAAACATTATTGGAGGGCTTTATGCCAGTCAAATTAATATTAGCAGTGATGCTCATGAAAGTCATGAATGCAGTCGTCTGTGGGCCCAACACTAATTCATTGTCAATGTGTGGCTGCTTCTTATGTAAAAGGAAACACGCCTAGAGGATATTTAGTTGCATTAAAAAGTCTTTATGGTCCTTGTTGGAAACAGACTATTTTATTTCCTAATGTGTAAGTGACACAGGGAAACATAAACATCCAGGTGAGCAATCTTCAATCTGACTTTGTCTGTAGTGTTTGTGTTAAGTTCCTTGTTATCGGGTTTCTCTCCATACACCCTGTTCATGCTAATGAATCCACAAATTAAATTGTAGAACAGAGGAATATTAGGCCGCCTGCCGTTATAATGTGCCGAGGAATACTCAATTAGGCTGGATTTGGCCCCCGTAATTATTACATTATAGCGAAGATAAGTGTTCAATGGCAACACGAGCTTTGATGGACTCCATTCTGTAACAAAGGCAACGGGTGAGAGAAGATGAAATGCCAGAACAGAAGAGCGAAGGGGGACAAAAAAAAAAAAGGAAAAAAAAGGACAAAGAAGAAAAAAAGTGGCAGGAAAGCTATCACACGGGAGCTCCTGTCTGCAGAAGCCATATTTCATTACACAGCACCAAAGCTTAAGAGGCAATCAAGCATATTTAGCCCCCCCTCCTCCCTCTCCTTCAACCCCCCCTAAAGCAATTATTACTCCCCAGTTTTTTACTGTGCTTTGCCATGGGGAAAATGAACCGCAGTATTTATCAGCTCAATGCATACACAAGTGACTGGGGTGGAGGACATGCATGTGTGTGTGTGTGTGTGTAAGCAAGGGCATGCGCGTACGCTTTGTTATTGTTTTGGGGAGGTGTGTTGGAGGGGAGGGTCGTGGTGGGCTGACCACTAGTGAGCAATAGGGTACCTTTTTTTCATTCCCATTAGCTCGGTAACATCAGCACATTTAGGGGCAGCGGGCGGAGCGAGAGGGGAGATACAGAGATAACCATAAACATGTCACTAAAAAAAAATAAAAATAAATGCATTGTTATTTGCATTCATATTGGAAAGAGGCAAATTGATGTGGGGGTCAAACGGGGAAGGTGAGGGTTTATGACCTGTGCATAGCTCTGCTGTCAGCAGCTCTGATCTATCGGACCGGCCAGCCTTGTCAGGCTCCACGCCTGATTATATTATCATGGCTGGCAATCAATGCGAATGAATGATCGCTCATCCGCAAAGGGGAGTCGAATGAATAAAGGAGAATGCAAACAGGAGATTCTTTAGGAAAACCCGGCGAACGGGAATGCATTACCCCCCCCCCCCAAACTTGGAAGTCGGCTCGTTAAGTGATGCATTGACACAACACGTCCCCAAAAAAATACTTTGGCTGTCTCTTGCTCTTTTGTTTTAGCCTGCGTGCTTTTTTGAAATATGATCTAGCAGTAATAGAGTGAAGCGGCAGAGCTGTAAAAAATAAAAACCCAATAAAAACATACTTCACTATTCTGTGTTTGTCTTTTTTTTTTGAGCAGCTAATGTGCGGTCTCATTTTTGGGTTCCGCAGCCGCCAACTGCAGCATTAGTCCCCCATCTGGGGACTTGTGTTTTTGGTGAAAGTGCTTCTCCATTTGTGAGACCTCTCCAGTTCTGGGCATCCTCACCGGAACCCATAACTCAACGTCCCTCTATCACTCCCATGCGACTGGCTGTCATAATCATCAGCATTATGCATCCTCAATGGGCCTGATTTACAAGTCTGGACATGGCACCAGCTCTGTGCAAAGAGGGTAAACATGAGGCTGTTTGCTCCCAAAAAAAATGCATTTAGAGGCCACAAGTAGCTTTTGTGAACTATGATTTGTTTACAACACAAAAAATGTCTTTGATTTAGTTAAAACGTCCCAAATGTGAGCTGATTCTTTAAAAAAAATAATTCTTCATGTTTATTTATACATTCTAATATTCTATTTAATAAACACCATTTAAAAAGAGGATTAAATTGATATGAATTGTGGAAGCTTTAGTGCTAATTAA
>NC_046983.1:9773600-9828600 GCF_009769545.1 Cyclopterus lumpus | reverse complement strand
TGTGACCCAGGATATGTTGCCCTATTAGAAAGCAATAACGGATAAATTGCTTTACAGAAGTGTAATAAAGGAGTGCTGTGAAAGACTAGAGGCGCTAAATAATTTAATTTTCAATCATTCAAATATGACACTTTATTAAAATTTAAAAGCCAGTGAGTTTTTTCTTCCCCTTTTTTTCCTTTCTTGACCTGCAGGGTGTTTCTGTGTTTATTTATTGAGAAATATCATATGCAAGTCTAACTCATTGGCTCAGACTTTCTCGGTCAATACATTTGCACTGAGTTGAGGTATGTGTTTAACACTTGTTTCCTGTCATGGACAAGCTCCGTATGAACACAGATGTGCATTCATGCTTCTCACACTCAATTTAACATGAAACGTGAGCCAACTTTCAGACCTCGGCATAATGACTGTTGCTCTGGTCTTTAATGTGCAGGTCCTGCTGTTGATGTGGTGTCGTGTGCTCCATGTGAATGAAGACATGCTTTGACTTTGGCGTGTGTGCCTCAATGCCTTGTGTGTTTTGATTACAGCTGCACGGTGCTGATCTACCCCCGTAGGTGTCAGCTGATGATGCATGTAGACGTAGAAATAAAGAAACACAATTGTCCTTGTGTAATGGATTAGTCCTACTGTTATTAGTATGACAAGGACAATGCAAACCTACAAGCTAATTTTAAGTAATACTATAAACATGTCTCATCACATACAGCATCAATTGCTGTGTCAAAATACCTGAACTAGCAGCATTACACTTTTTTTTTAAAATAACAACTGTCATAAAATCATAATCAATTTAGTCCACTAAATCTGAATGAACGCTTACAGTGCACATTTGTGCACGAACCGTCTTCAGCGCCCAAGCTCAAACATTCTGCTTCATCTCACGTAAGTCATTTGAATCTTTTAAGGGATCGTCAAAGAAACTGTCAGCATCAGCTTGTACGGAGGAAATCGCTCAAATGTACTGAGTTATCGGGGCCATTTGCTGCGAGCATTAGTGCATGGGTACAGGCATGGATTGCTGAGGTGTGCTTCAATCTGAATAATGATGTGCAGAGTCAGACTGAACGGAGGCCATTTCTCTGTGTCACTCCGCTTAACATGTGCACTTTCCATCCCGGTGACTGGCCCCTGCGTTTACTGGGGAAGTTGTGGAAATGTCTCGCGTGCCCCTTGTCCTTTCCACAACTGAATAAAGCAACGTGGTATTTAAAGCTAGTGTTGAACAATACTATATCAAAGCAAGAAAAGAAGAAAATACATGCCACTAGCTCAATTTTGTAACACCAGTGGGTTTATTGAAATTGTCGAATGATTTGCCCTTTCCCCAAGTGTCACTGTGGTCTGAATCAGGCTCTGTCAACTATACACAGCACTTTCCATTGTCCTCTGACATTACATCTGTTTTATTGCGTCGTTTTTTATTTGAAAGTAGTTCAATTATCTTCACTCAATTATAGAATTGCATTAGCCTTTGTGAACCTTATTTTTCATTATGATGATTCAGAGAAATCCTTGAAATGTTTGCATGACGGCTGAAGCACAATGCTTGTGTACTGTGGGAATAGGCACATACTGCGAATGTTTTTTGGCTGACGTCTGATCCAGCTCCGGGCAGTGCGAGGTCAAAGCGGATGCCGCCTATATGCAGATAAGGCTGCAGCAACTCGACCAGAAATGATTGCAATTCATGCTTGTGGGCTTTTTCTTTACACATTTTACACAACAGAAAACAGGAGCACAGCGGTACATGTTGCCATCATCAATCATCTCGATCGCTGTGATGTGTCAAAAAGTATGAAAGGCATAATTCTCAATGACGAGGTTGTTCAGGCTCCCGATGCCGTCATTAAATATTGTGGTAGGAAGTGCCAGAGCTAAACCAGTAGGGAAAACTCATCTCCTGTGCTTACATACACATAGAATGCAGGTTATTAAGGGAAATCAGGCATGGAGATAGGAAATCAGAGAACATGATTACTATGATGATTACATGCACATGGTTAGCAATCGGACACCTCTCAGACCCCGTACCATACATTTGAACTGAAGCAGGAAAAAAGTTTTGTTAGTGATATTCTTTGGGCCTCAGAAAATGCTTGTTTTTGAACAGTTTTTCATTATTCTGTGCAAGTGTCTTCTGCACATAATGTAGGGTTATTTTTGGTTCAGCCAATTTAGTATGTATATACTGAAGAACATGGTCTGTATTTCACTTCCCTATCTTGTCTGTAGCAGCATATTTGTTCCTACTGAAGATGCATCTCTTATAATTCACCAGCATCTACGTCTAATTTCCTAAAACAGCTAAGCACTGTAGTTTTTAGCCAATCTCAAATTACTATTACTAGATTTTTAAATCTTGTTTACAAGTATCTAAAATTGGATGAAACCTCTCAAACTCAAGATGGTAACATATGGAAGGCAGCCATTGTACAGGGAGTACTCAGTAATCTGTTAATCAGAGACACGCCTAATTGTTCTAGTTGTGAGGTATTTTCCTCATTTCTCAATGTGTGTGCCAAGAGTTGCCTAACTATATCCATTCTGAAATTATATGAGCTTCGTGGTGTTAGCTGCTGTTGAATTATTTCTACCATCCCCATGGACAAATTGGGTAATAAATATGAGATCCACCAGTACTGTCTTGCACAGATGACATTATTAGACTTGCCAGCCTGAGGCATCAGCTGTGTGTCTTGGCCGTCTGTCAGAGTAGAGACCACACCCTCCCCCACTCCAGACTCCCGCCTAGGGTTGAAACCAACTGAACCAGGAATTGCATGCCAGACTCGTGGAGAGTCCTGGAGACCCCTCTTTGCTCCGTGTCCAAGTAAAAAAAAAAAGAGTCTGGCATTGAAATAGACTCCCCGCACTCATGATATAAAAGTAAAAATGAAAAAAATCTCCTCTGCCTTTGCCAGCTTCATTGCGGTATCATGGTGGGGGTTTCAAATGGGTATTGGGTAGGATATAGTTTCAGAGATTGTTTTAAAGGTGGTCCCGTGCACACTCCTGATGGCCTGATGTGCACATTGAATAACATTCACGAGTTGGATTGATCTGAAATGAGGAGACTGAAAACGGAAAGGATAGAGGGGTGGACAGTCTTCTTCAGCAGAGCTTTGACACCCCACTAAATATGGGATCGAGGTGTTTGGCAGGACTCCCCAGAAATGTAATCAATATAGTTTTGTTGAAGAGGGTATGCAGTTTTGGCGTTTAAAGATCATCAGTGATGCATAAAGAAGAAAAGATTACTGACTCTGTACAAAACCCTAAGATTTTCTTAATCAACAAGAATTGAGAAACAGATGGGCATTATGTCATCTCAGTTTTGTCCAATTATAATAACGTTGCTTGAATACAAATGTTTAGGGAGTGTTTTATATTTACCACGTTTACCATTTTAGTGAGGGGTGTTTTAGCATGCTAACATTTGCTAGTTAGAACCAAATGTTAGCTAAATGTTTGAATGTCATTCATTTTGACCTGATTAGGATTCTCCCTCTGGGAACCATGAATGTCTGTAGAAAATGTCATTGTAGCCCCTCCTACAGTTAAGATATTTTAGTCTGGACCAAAATGGTTAACAAAATGACAGACTGACATTACCGTCTCTAGAGCCATGCCACTAGATAACCATTAAAAAAATGATCCATTAAACTAATCCGTCTGAAAAGGTAGTAAAAAGATTGTTCATTGGGTTGAAAAATCCTTGACTCTGGCGTAATAAACTAGCTGGATGACTTCTCTTGAAAATGTTATGGGCCAATCTTTTTTTGGCCAAATTATGGTTGCGTCCAGAGATCTCCCAGCATTGATACGCTCAATATTGATTGGGAAAAGGCCAATACCATCAACGAGAGTCTTTAGTTATTCCATCGGCATAAACAAGAGGCAATCTCATTACAAAGACTGTGCTCCGAGTGGGTCTGCAACAATTCCACACGTTTAGGTTGCTGTACTCTGGAAAGTCAAAAGCAATTACGGACTTCCTTGCTTTCTTCCGCTCTGTGGAGAGGGCAGCGTAGTGTTTGTGACCATGGCGTAAGTGAATGAATAACATTACACCAGAGTGCAATTAGGACTTGGACCTGGGTCACAAGTTGTGATTTACGCTTTGTCAATTCAAGTGTGTTTTAGAGCAATGGCAAAAGAGGGAGCAAGTGTAGGAGGTCGGGGATGTGAGAGATTTTGTGGGAGCGACTGTGTAAGAGCATTTGACAAGCAATGCGTGTATGTGCTTGCTCTGTCTTCTGCAGTGCATCCCGGGTGCCAACAAACACACACTATTATATTTTCTGCAGATGATATGGGTGCAAACACTATTATTATGCCTTCCAGTCCAATAATATCGCAATTGTTAGGCCAAATATCTATACTGTGCATTTTTAATTCTTCCTCGTGCAGCCTACCCAATGCACCAGTCTGTTGCAGTCCAATGTGTGTGCACATGTATGCAAGCCCCAATCACAGCGTTTACAGTCTGTTCCCGTACTTTGACATTCGCTAACCATCCCCGACTGTTGTGTGGCTGCCTCACCCCGGGAGACCTCCACTTTTAGATTTAGAAAGGTTGCCTGCTGAGTCCAACCCAAACACTTTCTACTGCTCGGCCAAGAGCCACAGGGCAAGGTCAGTGGATTGTGTGTATTTTCAAGCCACTACCCAAATTGTGTCTGAGGGCATAAAAACACAAAGGCACACACGGGTCACAGGGGGTCCTCCCCTCCCACTGTGTACTGCAGGTACTGATTTGACATGTAAAACATCTGATTACTTCGCCTCCCCCATCACACTCGCACACAAAGCGGATAGAACAACCATTGATAGCATCAACATGGTGTCAATGCAATTCTCTCTTTGTGGTCCCCAGTTCACTTCATTAAATACCTTGTGTTTGCAGATTTGTTCTTCAAAGTAAGTCTTTAATGACTTAATTAGAATTAGTCAGCATCTAGTGAAATTAAAACAGAACATCCTAAATGGCTTTTTTCTTCTCCTAAATAGCTCAGCGTGAGCGTCCATGCTGCTGAGTCTATTACACAACTACATTAGATGGAGTTTATCCAATCCTGCTGAGAATCTCATGTCTCCTTTTTTATGTTGTGGTCACTTACATTGCATATAATGTACTTAGTGGGCTGTAGCACAAAAGTATATCGGGCAGAAGAAGAAGAAAAGGGTGGCTTGAAATTCAGAAGACATTTAGACAGAGGTTGATGTAATCCCGGGGGCGCCAGCCATCACATCAGGTTTTAGAACTCATGGTAAGAGCAGGCACCTCGAGACCAGCCGTGATTTGTCAGACCTGAGAGCGTTTGACTCGACAAGAGAGGAGAGTATTGCTCTCTTTGTCCGGAGACATACCCCATGAGGATGTTTGCCCAGACCAATCAGACTTTCATCAAACTCCCTTCTATACTAGTCTGAGTAAGGGCTGATGGACCTCAACTACCCGCGAGCTCTCCACAAGTCTTCCATACATTCCTCGGCAGGCACTTCTTCCCTGTGGCTTGGAAAAACAAAATGCCCAATTATAGATAGTTATCTTCTAGCATTATAAGTTGGACTCTGTGAAGACTCGTGGAAGAATTGTTGGCAACTCGGAGAGCTCCTCGGGGTGACCTGTACCATAATGATTCGGAAATGCTTCATAGGATCTTTGCCAGGCTGGCAGCTGTTGGTTTCACAGCGGTCTGCAGGGTTTGACTGTGAAGTGTGTGGATATCCACAACAAAGACAGTTACTTACTAGTTTACTTACACCGAATAGCTTGTAATGGCATCGAAAATCTCCCTCTGCTTTTGAATTTTACAATTTTTAGTTTAAAAGTCAGCGTTCCGTTCCGGGCTTCACAAATGTATTCTTGCTCGCTAATTGATCACTCTAAAGCCAGGTCACTGAGGTCTTGATGAGAGAAGCTCTCTCACATTTTAGCCTGCATTTTCTAAAAGCTGCTAAGCACAAAGGAGCCAACCAAACGATTCACCACGATGACCCCTGACCCTCGTGTCAACTATGTTTGGATGATTATTTACCTTTTAAAGACCAGGTAAATAAGAGCATGTCATTCAACTAGGAAATTGACTATCGTTGACCACAAAGAAAAATCGGGAGTGTTAAGAGTACTTGCGTTGTCTCCCCCCCCCTTTACATTTTTGTGTCCCCCTTTAATGGTAATTTTGTATCTTTTTATATTAATGCGTTACATTTTTTTTAAAGTGTTTTTCAGTTAGGCTAATTTATGCTAATTTAGCTCAAAAATAAGTTAAATTGATACGTGAATGTAGACCAACACTCTGAATAAGTAATGTTTTGCAGAGTTATAAAACACCGGTATGATATTATTAACTTTAAAGGGATAGAAGCAAAGGTAGAGACTCATTGATTCATGATGCAGCATAATTGTGATAAAGATGGTGCAGCTACAGAAATGTAGTATGTATTACAAGTAAATATGCAAGACAATCCTTTCTAAAAAGCCAGGATTATTCATATTGATTGACATTTCAACATAAACTGAAAAAATACAGAGGTAAAGAGCTGGACAAAGAAATGATCACAAAAGAATGCATTTCAGTATTAGTGCCAGTGAATCAATAATGTCTTGCAAACCAAACACACCACAATATATTGCTGCATCGATTATTTGTTAACACTTTCATATTGATATTTGCACGTTCAGAACATTGCTATGACCAGGGCATTTCACACAATAAAAAACAACAAAAGATGTTTTGATGGAAATGTCACCTTCAATAAAAGGGCCCTCAAGTGTTCTCTGTGTAGCAGTGAATCACTGCCACGGTCACAAATTATACTTTCTCTTTGCTCCTGACGGGGAGTAACTCATTATATTAAGATAGCTTTTGGAGAATTTCAAATGTTATTCCATGTGACTCCAGGTTCACACTGGACGTGGAAACGCCGGCTGTCAAAATTGGCCAAAAATTATATTCAAATGTTTGTTCCTGAAAAAACACATTTGAACTATTAAAATATATATATTTTTGCGCATTTTGTCCGTCAACCCAGCTCCTGGCTGTCGCCGAGTGAGCCAGCGCTGTGCAGCAGGCCATTTTGAGCTCAAGACATTTTTCATAAAACGTTTGGAAGATGGCAAATACTACTCGCTCATCTTTTAAGTGGTAACAACTCCTGTGTGATCTCTGATGATGTAAAGCACTTGCACTTTCTTTTCTTCTATTTATTTAATTTTAAATGTTTGTTTAAAGCCTTAGTGTAAATGAGGACTATTCGTTAAAAATACCCTTTTTTCTCTAATTTTAAAGTGAGATTATGGAATAGAAAGTTAAACTAATAAGCAATGACATTGAGGGGTTTTGCTTCCACAGCCTTGCTTAGTCTGGCATGACAGTTTATTTATGATGGCTATGTTGGAACACTTTTGAAACGCATTACATGAGTAAACTTCCTGCCTATAGCAAAACATTACGCAGTAGTGAATGATATAAATTGCTTAATTTGGTTTCTGACTTTCCTGTCTGCTTTTCCTCATTGTATTGCTTTTTTAGTTTCTTTGTTAATGGAGTTGGTTTTCAATTTCTCTGTATGAATTGAACATTTGGGGGACATTGATGGATACAAAAGTATACACACACCTGAGTTCAACCCCTCCATTCCCCCTCCTCTTCCTCTCCCGCTCTGCCTCTAATTGAGCTATGAGTGGAGTCCAGGTGGAACCCATTTGAATTCCCTGTGGTCCTGACCACTGTGGTTGCTCGTGACACAGTCCTACCTCTCATTTCCAGACCGTTTACAACATATTCTTGCCATCAGTAACCCTCAGGCTACAATCATTATGCCACCTAGACGCACCATTGCGATTTGTGGTCAAACAGACATGCATTTCCAGATGGAAGGGAGAATTAACATTGTAATCAGGTCTGTATTGAATGCATTAAGCATAATACTAATAATACTTGTTGAAAATGTGCACCACATTTGCGAAGATGGGGATGGTCTGCAATTCATGTTTTAAGATTTCATTATATTCTGTGCACTTGGCTCAGCATCAGATATTGAAATGCATGCGCCATTGGAATCAGTGTTATTGACATTGGAATTTGCTGTACCCCTGATACAGAGGCTGAGCTTACATTGCTGTGTGTGTGTGTGTGTGTGAGTGAGGGAGAGAGAGAGATTTTCTCTCTCTCCTCAGATCTGGCAGGGAATGAATTGTCTATTGGAAAATTATGCTAATGCAGTTAGTAGGAATACAAAATTCTGGGGAATTGAAACTTGAAAAAGTAAAATAGAAATAAAAATAAAAGCAGGGCATTTTTTGAGCAGATGCTTTCCAGACATGGCTGTTTTGAAAAATGGCCTGGTTGGGAGTTGTTTCACGTTTTGAAAGGGTGTGCCTATTGTGTTTCCTTGCTTGCTCACGGTTACAGGGCTTCACGTGGTTTGCAACCTGTCCTCATGTGTTGTCCATTTAGTAAACTGTAAGCTGGTTTGTATTAGATGGGCGGTCAAACCATTTTATCAGCCAATCAGAATTAACCAATTCTCGGCTCATTCAGATTTAGTTCCACAGAGTTTAGAACCCACGGCCTCGGTAGCTGCCCTGTAAGGCTGTTCATGGACACAGCAACGTTTTACTCATATTGACATGCTTATTTCAAACAGGTTTAATGTTTACATGTTTACAGTGTTCACATCCCAGTTGAGCAAGGGTTGTATCAACCTCCATGGCCATGCAGCAAATAGTCGTTGAGACACTTAAAAAACACGAATGTGAACCTCATCTTGGCGCTAAAAGGAAAAGTTATTTATATTGTCTGGGAACAATGAAGGTCTGCACATTTATATTCTGCTAATCTACCTAGTAGATGTTGAGATTTTCACTTTGCGAGTGAAGCTTGATGAAGAGTAACAGGATCACATTATTGCACGTTATCAAGAATAATCCTGTGAACACCACGCATATCTTTAATGTAAATTTTCTAAATGTCAAACCATCAAATAGCTGCACATATTTCAGTCTGGACCAAAGTTGTGTATCGAACCCTGCCAATGTTGTCAACTCGTATCGTGGAAAATTGCTCTTGTAAACATATTACATTGGCAATATGTTGATGCCGCTGTCTAAAAAGAAATCCGTCCGAAATACTTTTGAGGTCACAGTGTTTTGATACCTTATCTCTTTTCTTTAAATGTATTATGTGATGGACTTTTGGAGTGGTTTGCCATGAGCAATGATGCAGCTTAGGCCTCTGCAGTCATGTTATGTGCGGCCTTAAAGCTCACCTCCCAAATCAAGCCTGGCCACATAATGACTTGCAGTGTTTTTGGGCACAGTATGCCAATTGCTCCAGGTAGGTGATTAATGGCCAACCGGTAAGGCTGTCATGGTAACCTGCCCAACCGAGTCACTATAGTGGGCATCACAAACTGATCGTCCGGACCCTGACCGAGTCAAGGTTCTGTGCTTTACTCAGTCAGGGTGTTTTTACTGCAGCTAATCCAGTTAATACGGCACTATTTCACTCAATTTAGCCAATCAAATCGATTGCTCGGGTTGAGAGCACAACCGCGTAGAGAGATGTGGGAGAGATGACAGCATGGAGTACATGCACCTGCTATCTGAGGCTGTTGTTCCCTGTACAAGGAGAAGTAACACGGAACACCAGCTTTGGATGGACTTACATCTGTGAGTCAGATTTCTCCGCCATGAACAATATTGAAACCAAGTATCGTTCCAGGCTCAGCGATGAGCACCTACACATGCATAAGAAGACTCCCGTTCAAGCCGAGATTTCGCAGGGCAGTCACAGGCCCATTTCATCTCGAGGAAAGGAAGTAGAAAACAAATAACAAAAGAGAACCTCTGCGTGCAATTTTTCTAGAAGAGGCACTTTTTGTATATTATATATTTACAGAAGAGTCTGTATTTTATTTTATTTGATATCTAAGCCTTAGATTGTAATTTATACTAAAGATGGCTCATAGTACCATACAATTTGGACGGCACTTTGATTTTACAGCTGGTAAAGATGGAGCTAATTTAAAATACTTTATATACTACTGCGTAGCCTAATCCATAATCATTTATTAGTTGATTTATATTTTGTGTTGAAGATAATTATCTGCAAAGTAACTAAGTTCTTGAGTAAATAGTTGTTACTTTCTACCATGGCTGAATTGATATTGATTTTGTTTGATAGACGTAGAGATAGGCTTTAATTAAATTCAGGCATTTTAAGGTTCGGTCTTTTGCTGGAAGGAAATTTTAGTAACTGGACCTCTTTGAATTTTAATTGAATAACCCGGCACTATAGCAACAGCAGCTGAAGTGAAGGTTGTACGTTGGATTCACTCACTACAATTCATGACCTTCAAATATCCCGTCTATTGAAAAACATTTTTTTTAGCATCTATGAATCCATTTTTGTCTGTCTTTCCCATTCATCTCACTGGTTTGCCTCCATCCTTTAATCTTTTACATCCCTCCCTTTCCCAATTTTGTCTTTCCTGTCCTGCCTATTACCGCGCCTCTTCCCCTCTTTCTTCCATTGTTTAGGATCCATTTGTGCTGCATTAGGCAAGATATGCTGAGAGAAAAAGAGAGGGAGGATAGAAAAGGAAGACGTGGAAAATGGAGAGTGTCTGAGCTTTGCATTATAATGGAGAACTGACTCAAGGCAGATTTGCCCTTCCTTTAAACGATGCATCCGTCTGCATTAATTCACCCAACTCTACCTCCGTTCAAGCCTTTGTGCTTTTATGTCCTCCTTTTGTGGGAATGGAACCCATTCCTATTGTATGCCTTTGTACTCTTAAATATTTGTAATGGCAATTTGTTTTATTTGTTTTGCAGCTAGGTTTTTTCTTCATTGTCTCTGCAAGTCATTTCCTCTAATGGATTGTGTGTTTTTTGTCTTGAAGTCGGGAAGTGTTTTGTGTGTTTGAGGGTTTGCAATACCTTTATGCGCATGGAAGGGAGGAGGGATGCTCCCATTATTTAACCCGAGCCATCAGTCACACTCAACAAGCCTATCATATAGGACCATTCAGAGACTGTGCAGGCTAAAGTTAGCGCTATTATCTGCCTGTCACTGGCTAGCTGTGTTGGGGTCCCTTGTGGAAAACCAATTGTATGAGTGAATGCTTTGCTGCTCACGTTGTCAAGCTCCAGGGATGCACACGGTGACTTAAAAGGAGCACTCTCCATTTACCTTCAGTTTTTCATACCTTTCAACTTGCATTACAAAGCCGTATTTTGACATTTCTGCTGTGTTTAGTATCATAACAACATTGACCGCTCAATTGTAAACCATCAGCAAGGTTTGGATGCCCAACCAAGTGGAAAAAATCATCTTTAATTCCAGAAGGATCATCTCGATTTTAATCATCTCAGCTCATCGCCGCTTTCCGAGTGAGTGCTCATCTATCAAACTGTATGCAGACGGTGTGCTTGATTAATATTAATTTTCTATGAGATACTTCATCTGCATGAACACACTGTCTGTCTCATGAAAATTACCAAGCCCCCCCCTCACTGGTGTGATAAGCATCTTGAAATGAAACAGTTGAAAATCGGAGACATGGTATTTAACCCGGCAACGCGATTCTACTTCATTACATAGTGTTACGTGGGAGGGCATCAAGCAGGCGTGACTGGCAACATCATACTTAGTATGTCCCCCTCGGATAACACAGAGGATCAAGTTTCACTTGGTTGCAGAAGCATTGTATGGCATTTATCTGCATTAATAAAAATCATATTTGGTTTCCTTGGGTCAGGAAGAGAAAAATGGAGAATTGCCCTCAGGTGGTGAAGTGCACCAGTGTGATACTGTCTTACCATTTATGTTACAAAGATAACAGTGCTGCATATGAGGACATCCATATCTGTCATTTTAAAAGGTTTAAAGTGAAACTTTTTGAGCAACCTTTTGATGATCAATTTTATATTGCTAATTGTACAGCTTCTCAATTGTCAGTATATGTATTGCTATTCTTTGTCTTTGGATTCAAAATGGAAGATTTGTAGCTTTAGGAAATTATCATGGGCATTTTTCACTATGTTCTGACATTTTATAGGTCAAAGGGTAATTGATTGAGAAAATGAAAATAATCATTAGTTGCAGCCCTGCATATCATGCAATAGAGTAAGAAAATCATGTATTTCATGATGTGTTTTTTAAGTGTGATTGGTAAACATTACTATAACCTAGTTATATGGCTATGGATGCATAGTCTGGCAATAGGGTTATATACATATACAGTTGTTCACTGAATCTACGTCGTTAATATCCATGGTTGTATTGTGGTTTACACAATATTGGGTTCACTGGATACCATGCATTTACTTTGGGTTATGGTATTCTATTTTTATGTCATTTCAGTTTTTTTTAAATTACATTTACCATGGTGAACTAATTTAACCAAATTGACCACCCACTACTCTGTATGACCCAGTAAGAACTGTTTCATTATTAATTGCAATACACTGTCACATGGTGTTCATTCCATTATATAAGGAAATGGAGAACAAAATGAATGCAAAAGATTAATGCATTATAGTTATTGAAAATCTTAAAAAAAGGTTTTAAAAAATAGTACTGAATAATCTCCAGTTTGTTAAGCTTTTTAAGATATTTTCAGATTGGATTATACTTCCTCTTTTAGAGCCAGAGCAGTGATGCTGCTCATCAATCCCAGTGGAGAGACACTGACTCATATGTAAACTGGTAGTTGTGTATTTAAATATGAAAAGTAGATGTAAAAAGCATGTAAAACAATCGGCATACTGTACTTCTGACTCTTGCACTCAGTAGTTTGAGAAAGTTAGAAAAGGCAGCCAGAGCCAATTTACAGCGAGAAGGGTTTCTATAAAATATACAGAAGGAAATGGCCCTCAACAAATGTCCATGAGAGAAATGACACTATAGTGGTGACAGGAAATTCAACCAAATGCCAATGTATACAGCATATAAGGATTTTCTTCATTTGATTCTGAAAATAATTCATGTTGATTTCAGGTGTTCCCACATCATGCCTAATTCCAACATTACATATTTTATAACTGGGTAAACAAACGGCTTACCAAAGATACTAATTACCCTTCTGTTCCCTTTAGGTCAGACATTCAGGGTGCTGCTATGGGCCTTTTACACAGCAGACATGTTGACATGTCATAGCAGGGTAGACACCGAAAAAACTGATCAAATCCACTATGGTCCCATTCTATTTTGTGTGTCACAGCTGTTCCAGAGAGCCAGCATGCACAATACCAGGACCCCGGCCCACCAAAATGGAACAGGGCCCTAATTAATGTTATTAATTACACCTGTGTTTACCCTGCAATGACATGTTAAAAATGGCTGCTGTGAAAAGGGCCTATTGTGCATGTTGACTCACTGAACATATTCTTAATTCATTTCATTTATTAAACCGGTGTTTGCCTGCTATTTCATGTCAATATGACTGCCGTGAAAAGAGTATATTTGAGGAGAACGGGGGCGTTATCATTGTCAAGATGGCGGGAGGTGTTTCGTAGTAAATCATCTTTCGAACACCTTTACAGGTGTTGTTGTCATTTGCAATATTACCACACAGGAATAGTGAATATATTTGAAATATACATTTACATGTGAGAAAAATTCCACTGATTTGTCTTTCGAGTTTTTGGTCTCAATTTGTCCTAAGCCCCTTGAATGCAGCCTTAATTGAGGATCCAACTTAAATCAAACTAATATAGGGTTTCATCTCCCTTAACGCTCTTTGCCTCCCGATTGCTGCGAGTCATCACATTTTACCCTCCATCAAGTATTGCTGTTACTATATAACCTGGCTCCGTTTTGCTTTATCTAGATAGAAAAGTCAATTAATTAAGATCTGCCAGGTTTCATCTGGGCCCCTTGGTACACGCATGATTACTGAAATAACAAAAACAACATCACTGATTAGAAAAAGTTGTTCTGCAGGATACAGCGAGACAGTAATGAAGAAGTCTCCTTGATGTGGCTGAGAACAAGCTGCGGTCGCTGCTAAATGTTGGCCAACTTATCTAAGGGAGTATTCCTAAATCCCCCTCAGAGTGAGTACCCTTGAAACGTCAGTACCATAATGCATCATACGGCTCCTTCTGGAATACAAGACGAGTTGGCAATGCCGGACTATTGCTCAGTCTTGTTTTAAAAACATTTTTAACTCTTCTTCTTCTCTGAACCGGGTCCAAGCCCTTCTCATAAATATGTAGTTTCTGACGTGTTCTTTTGGCGGTTAATAGCAGATCCTGTACCTAAGCCCACACATTTCCTTTGAGAGCAAATTAATGCCTGTGATAGTGAAGTGTTTTGAATTTGATATGATAATTTCTAAGTAACACCTGTGCAAGTAGTTGCTGCTTTATCGGTTATACTGTGAGATATGGCATGTATAGTCTCACTCACACACAGAAACATGCACACGGCGACCCACAGCGAGCTACAAGCACTCATTGTCTTCTGCACTGGAAACAGTCCCTATCTCTGCTACTTTTTTACACTTTGGGTGCAAACCTGAAAAACAAATACAAATAAGAAAGCGATATGCCAGAAGGCAAACCATGTAAATCAGTGAAAGGCTGCCGTGTCTAGTATATATTTTCAACATGTTGTTGCCTGTGCGTCCATTTGAGTTGGTATCTACAATTTAGAAATTTACGTGGAGCATAAACTTCAGGTCTAATTTGCTGCTTGGACAGTGTATTTAAATGTCATAATTCCTGCAATAATGTATATTTTCTTTTGTCAAGGGAGCCAAAGCATCTGATTTGATGTCATATTTAATTCAGCTCTCCTGCAGCTGTCAGAGCGTTTTATTAAAAGCACTGTTTACTCACAAGGATATTTCTTTGATCAAATACACTCTTTCACATCTTAAAATAAAGATGTTGTTCAGGCTCTAGTTGTGTTCACTCATGGCCTTTCCTGATGAGCACACAGACCTTTGACCTCTTCATATTGCCCAGATGTTCTGTTTATGCTGCCCTTCTCTTAAACCCCAAAAAATCTGATTGCTCTAATCTAGGATTTTTGAATGGGGACATAGGAAGCATAGCTCCATGCATGGATGGAAAGTCTGATAAAAAGATAGAAGTGTATTTAAAATGTACCGTCGGTATATTTGAGATGTTGATGAGTCAGCTTCCCCAGTGCCTTGTCCTACTCATGTTTTGACCTTTTGTAACCCAAATCTCTGACGTCCTACAATGGGATTACCTCCCCATGATGTCAAATGCAGTATGGAATGCCTGATGTGCAAGGATAATGCTTGTGTAGAGGATGGTGGCACTGTGCGCTCTCTTTGGCTTGTATCATTTTGCAGAGATTAGATTCCTGCAGGAGATCATGGTTGATGGTGGATAATGAAGGGGTTTGGATTACCTAATCATTAAAGCTGATTTAACCTTAATATCATGATATGGGTTTGATGGGGATCATCCCCATCAGAAAATCTCATCAGAATATAGATAAAACCATGTTGTGTCCTCATCCAACAGTGTTCTCTATATTCATACATTACTTATGGGATCTGGAGTTGCACATTTTCACACTCTATTTTGTGCACATCGAAAAGTGTTGATCTCACAGCAGTCAAAAGCCAACACCATATGCATCACCCGTCATGTTCTTTGAATTAATTTTATGTTAACCAGCAATAGCTTAGGGATGACTTCATCCAGTGTCAAGAGTTCACTGGTGACGGCACTCCCATGAGATGAGACGAGGCCAGGGGAAGCGTTGGCTCAATAGATCTCGTTAGCCATTTTGTTGACTGGAAATGTGGAAGCCTGTGTGCACAGTAGTCATTTCTTAGGCCGTGCAAATACATTCACAGGTGCAAAAACTCAAGCAGGGAAGTTATGGCTCCTGCCCACGGGAAAGGGAAAACACTGCTGCTTTTCTTGTATCAATTACCATCGGGCCTTGCAGGAATACACACAAGATCATGAGCCCATGTAGGCGTGTGCTCCATACACACACGTAGTTGACCGCCCCAAACAGCATGCACTTAATCGCCTAGGCTCGTCTCTCTGTGCGAGTAATTTGCCGGTAAGTAGGAGGAGTTAACACATTGATGAGCAAACGACAGAATATCCCCAAATACATTTTGTGGTTCACACCGTCTTAGTGTTCTCACCCGGTATGCGTTCAGCTTATTGGAGATTGAGCAACTTGCATCATGTCACTTCATGACAACTTGAAACCCACGATGCCATAAGGGCCCGCGTGCAAGGATGATAAAGCCATGGTGCATCCATCTGTTGTGTTCCTTACTGGAAAAGACTAATTGTTCCTTTAAATTAACAAATAATCCATTCATTGAAAGTCTTCTGTTCAGCTAACATGTGTGTTTTTTTACTCTGACAGATTTTGGACGGCATCTTGTACCAGAGCAACAGGACTTGTGGTCTTGTGGGAAGTGTGGCGCAGTGGAGGGAGCTGTGCCATAAAGGAAGCACCCGATTCGGGCATTTGCTAACAAAAGACTGAACTCAACTGGGACCTTCAGCAGCGGGCGGTAAGAGGAGGAGGCCATGTGGACCGCACGCCTGCTAGTCTTCGCCAGCCTCTTCGCACCGGCCGCTCTGGGTGAGTTTGGCTCATTAGAGCTTGTGTGTTTGTATCTATATGAAGCAGATGTGGAGACATCAACATATCATTGCAGTTTGTGACTGGCATGATTTGAAGCCGTATCGGAATTTCCTCTTTTTGCCATCTAAGTGTCTGATTATGAGATAAAAGCCTTTGACTTATGTCTGTCACGTCTCTATCTCCTCCCGTTAATTAGCTGTTTTTTACTTCTTAAACTGGAACTTTTTTTCCTCCACCTTCTTATTTACATTCTCTTATCTCTTGTTTGTTTCTTTGATTTTCTATCTATTTTTAGTCCTGTCCCTCTTCCTCCTGTCTCAGCCTCCTTCTCTCCTGGCAATAAGAAATGAACTGAAATTGCTTTCAAAGAATCATTAACACCGCTTTGGCTTTGTGGCGCATGTTTAATAGTGAGAATCGCAGGAGGACTTCTTTTTATAATTTCACACATTAAGAGCTCAAGATTATATTGTGAGCACTCTCTTTTCTTTTTTTTTTTACCTCTCGGTAAACGGAGACCGCTGTAGTTCTGCAGCATTTCCCTTTGGCCTTCTATGAATGGTTTCAGATGAACTCTAAATTAAGTCATTTAAATTCCGATTAAAAGAACTCAGTGGTGGTGGTATGTGGGTGTATGGAAGTGTTTGTGTTGATTGGGCGACTGGTCACAATCAAGCAGGGTTTGGATGTAGAGAGTTTCAGGAGTGGAGCAATAACCCATAGCAATGTTAATTGGATATGGCTAAAACCATTAATGGGAGATTTTAAGCTAATTAAATAGTTTGGATGCTGCGATATCTATGCTGAGGCTGAGACAACAGAGTTCAACATCAAGTGCTAATGATGACAAGCTTTCCGGCATCGTTAGTTTTGCCTTAATGTTCAATAGAAAGAGGTCCGGGGACGGCAACATGTCATGCATTTCTCTTTAGAGGACTCTCACTACAGTTTTCGGTGCTTTTTTTCTCAGGATATTCTGCCTTGATTTTAATCCAGAACAGAGTTGTTATCTGAAATGTACTTTTAAGGCCACTGTCAGTCACGAGATTGTGAGTTTCAAGTTTGGGGTAACGTATCACGTGACCTCTTGACATGTGTCAAGAGGCTCAAATGCACAGACCCATGTATCTGGTCATCTTTCCGACCTTGATAATCAATCAAAACTTTCTGTGCGGCCCGGTATAAAGGGACACACGGACCGGTACTGGTGGTTAGGGAGCGCTGCTCTTGAAATGACATGAATGAAAAGTAATGTCTAGTGGGAATCAGAATCTTCCACTCACCTTGTGGAACCTAGTTAGCTGAGCTTACTCTGAAATGCAAACTTTACATCACGATGCAGCCTCACCAATGTGAACACTGGTAAAAAAAACACCAGCTGGTCGATTTTGAGTTTTATTAAAAGAATGTCCTTTGCCCCATTTTTCTTTCAGTTCCTCTTGTGCTTTCCATATAAGTGTCAGTTTTAACGATGATTAGCTATCAGTCCATCAGTGTCAAACCCGCAGTGTGGACGCATTTCCAGACCTAACCGTGTGAATCTTCTGTCTAACTGCTGCGTTTTCAAAAGTGTACACTGTGTCGTCTCACTAGACATCTATTGTCCTCAAACACCATCGGAACAAAAAGCACTTAAGCTAGTCTTGGGACTTAATGCACATCAATGGTGCATTGGCTGGATAAACACTAACTGTGGGACAGTCAGCCTCGGCCAATTATAAAGTGTCATGGGGGATTGATGTGTGGTGGCTTAAAGGAGATGCACGTCTGAGAGATGTGTCCGAACCGTGTCCACCGGGTTATTTGAAGGTGCAATGTGAGCTGCAGGAGATCTGAATTGTTAGTTAAAACATTCACAGAATGAACCAACGTCATCAACTCGATGTGAAGAAGTTACAGTTGAGCATGCTAAACAACTATCCCCTACTATTGTAATACCACCACCAGTATTTAGTAAGTGAGTGTAGCGTCCAGTCTGCATGAGAGGACCAGCAGTTAGGACAAAGTAGAGCTGCCCCGAGCAATTGTCAAACATAGTTTTTGTTTATTGGATTACATTGAATAAAATGTTGTTTACTCGTCTCTTGCTCTGCTGTGAGTTAAAAGTTGTCATTTTTTTGTGTAATAGATCACTGTAGATTTAAATTGTTTGGACCAAGTGATAGAGATGAAATGATGGGCCCGATTTCTTTGAAGCATGTGGCTATGCAGGTATTACATAGTGCACCTTTTTAAAAGAAGCAAGTTGTGTTTTTGCATAGTTTCGCCCAATTTCCACAAAGCTAATATACTGCAAATTTGTGCAGTATTACCTTTTCCAAGATACATTGGTTCTCTGTATTTGTGATCGTATCGTTCTACCCTCCAATCTGCCAATGCTTTTAGTTTATGTCAGTATGGTATGAAAGGGTAGGAAAAAACCTTAAAAGCAGTGTGAACTGTTTTGAAAAATTATCAGCAGGAAAACATGCGTGATTTGTCATAAATGAGCTAAAACATTCAAAAACACCTGCACAGTCCTATGAATCAATTCTGCTTTGTTCCTCATACACAAGAATCAATCACTCATTGATTACATAGGAATAGGTGACATGCAGCTGACACTATCTAGTTTTTTGGTGCTGTAACTAATGGCCTAAATGGCATTTTGGGCTTGTTTGAAGACCGGATTAAGAGGTTGACATCTCAAGTAAATCATTTGGCAATTTTAGTAAGAAAAAATAAATAATGTAATACCCAAACCCTGATGCTATAAGCAGACACATCCAGCTGTTGCAAGTGAATTGTTCTGCAGCTGGGGACGCTTTAGTGGGAATATTCACCACAATGCCAACGTGCATGTTTCTCCCTTATAGTGTTGGGAATGCGTACTCTGGGGGATGCTGGCCTACTTTGGGATCTACAGTCCCTTTTGTCTATATTCAGTCAGGCTCAGGTATGTTCATATGAATAGAATCAAACACTGGGAATATCACTTTTCTTCTGACACACATGTCAAGTTTCACAAAATAATCACAACGTGTGTGTGTATGAAAATGCACACACATGCGCATACCGTGATAGTTCAGACTCTGCAATTGGAGCTGCACAGCATCCTGTCCTTCCTTGTGTTCATTTGTATGTCAACACGTAACCAGCTGTCTGACACTTTACACTTGTCTGAGGAAAATGGGGAATATTTCTGGACAAGGGTGATAAAATAAAGTCAATGATACAATGCAGCTTAAGGAGAGGTGGGGGATTTGTGGCTGTGTGGGTGGAGATTCATCTTTTGCTTGTGTGTGTGTTCTTGTAAGTATAGTGACAAAGTCTTGCAAGATTAATATAAAAGTTCTATCGCAGATGCTGTCACTGGGTTGAAAAATAAGTAAAACGCACACTTGTGGTTACAGTGAATAACAATGAAAAAGCAATGTCCCAAACACTCTGGCCATGCCTGAGCAGCACATTAATCATGTGTTTCTGTGCATGTAAAATGCTCCAGGAAGGATTTAATATTCATTCCACTTAATACCACCACATGGAATCTGAGACGGAGCGACTATAATGGATGACGGCTCGTGGACCAATCCAAGAGATGAAAGCGTGAAGTCTGACACATATTTTTCATGGTCAGATGCAAGTGCATACATCAAGCCTGGAAGCAGATATCGTTCTGCTGGGGTGGGGGATAGGTATGTAATGAAGGATGAACGAGACAGTGAGGCAGATGCGTACCTGACGCAGCTGCAGTTATTTGTAGCTTTCAGAAAAAGTTGAATGGCGATTCTGCAAGAGAGGCTAAGAAATACAGAGTGTAGAAAGAATATACATATGATATCCATCTTTAGCTTTTGTCTTTCCCTCTTTCATTCATATATGCCCTTACTCTCTTGCAGAGCTTCCACAAAGTTGAATCCAAGCCAACACGCACCTTACAAATACCCTCTGTTGCTCACACTAAGGTATCTGCACCAATATACTAAGGATATTGTAACCAAACAAGGGCATTAAACTCCAACGTCAGTCTCACTGTTCCCGCACGGATCCACTTAATTAATCTCCTTGTGCCAGGGCAACAACTCTGTCCGCGAAGGCGTCCCTAGATTTGCCTAATTTGCTTAATTAATTAAACAAATGATTTATTTGTGCTCATATTTCAAAGAGGGAGAAAGTTCTTTGTAGAGCCCACTGAGGCATGCACTGTTTTGTTGTGGCTGTGAGTTGCCTCTTGAAGCTTTAAAAATAAGTGGACTTTGGAGTGGGTGGGTGTCAATCATTAAATTGCAGTAGCACAATGTACATGCAGATAATAGTACATTTATATATGCATTTTAATATGAGTTTTAGAAAACAACTTTGTGTTTAATGAAGGATTACATTCATATTGTTTCACTCTAGTGAAAGTAAACGGAAAAGCCTTTAATGACTGTAGCCTTTTGGGAGCAGCCAAATACTCAATAACAAGAAAACAGTCCTTATGTATGTTGAGGTGTCATGAGTGGGAAGTTACATAAGTGAGCCAAGGAATTTGGAGAAATGTTGTGCAGGGCTATGCATTGTACCCCGATCTCGGCTACCAGCTGATTCCCAGCCAACACCTAATAACTACTTCACTAACTAATGTTTTATCATTATCCTGGTCTAGTGTGTCATGCTTACCATTTATTTGAAACTATCACAAAACAGCTGTCTATACTTGGAATAGAAAATCTGATCCGATGATGCTGCAAGAGGAAATGTCCCGGGATCATCATAGTGATCACAATTCATCCTGAGGGGGGCATGGATGTCTGAACAGAATTGTATGGTAATCCATCCAATAGTTGTTAAGATATTTCACTTAAAGACACAAATGTCAACCTCATGTTGAAGCTAGAGGAAATGTCAGGGGATCACCAAAGTCATTATAATCCATCCTCAGGGGCCTGTACAAAATCTAACCGCTATCTATCCAAAAGTAATATTTCAGTCAGGACCTCAATGAAAGACCGGCTCACATTGCCATGCACACTACTAGCATTGCTGAAAACTCTTATTATCCAACCTTGTGCCTCATTCACACTGGATGAGGGTTTGTAAATGTGTACAACATCGCTCAAATTGGAGCTTGAATTGTACTGCCCATACTGGGGCAATAAATAGCAAGGCAAGGCCAGGGAAGTACTAAAACATCCGCCTGTGCCTTTTGACATTAGTCCGTCCCGGGTCACTGCACTTGATCTGTGCTGAAAATACAGCACTATACATGATGATGATGATAATGAGGACAAACATAATTCCCTTCAGTCTTAAGTATCGGCATGATAGACAACAGAGATGCAGTTTAAAAATGAGTTTATTTTGAGCACTGCTGGAAAGCTACATATTTTAATCTAATGATGAAGCAATTTATTGCTGGCAAAATGTAAAGTTTAGATAATTGTGTTCCTTGACTTTAACATAATTTTTTTAAACGCTCTGGGTTTAATGCTTTAACAGTTTGATTTTTTTAAATTCTCAAATCTTTTTCCTGGAAATGGATTATGCTTTTTCCCATAAGCCACACAAGGCTTCCTGAAAACAGATAATAGTGTTGCAGTTATGGGAAAAATACTTATTTCATACCTACCCTAAGGGTGGCCTCCATAGTTGTCATTCAGATGTCAGTTTATTTCATAGCTACTTTCTGAATGCATTCTGTCTAGCAGTTCTAGCGGGTCCGGTTTTGTCAGGACATGGGTTCTTATTTGAATAGAATTGTTACATTTTAATTTTAAAGATTGGTTGGTTTCAGATCCAATATTCTCTGTATTCAATTTCAGTTCCTAGTAACACTTTGTGTGCAGGGCTCGCAGAAATCCCTTCTCATTTTATGCTCTTCTATAATGAGTGAAAAATCAATACCGGCTTGATCTGGGGAATAAAAGAATGGCCTTAGCTGCCCATGGCACGAGTAGACATTGCCAAATTGCTGTCAGAACTTGCAACCCAAGAGAAATGGATGACAGCAACATTAAGAATGGCATGGTGGGGTTAAATGCCGCTGCATGTTTTATAGGTGTCCGTACTGGAACCTGTGTATATCTTCCAAATAAATGAATTAGACTCCCCATTCACTGAGCCCAGTTGCACAGGCATAATTTGGTAAGCGCTGAATGATGCCATTTAAAGTGGACTTGCAGCTGGACGAATGGTGTTTAATGAGGGTGGATATTGACAGCAAGGTCAAGTGGCAGTGGATGTTAGTTTACATTAGGCCGCATTATGTGCACGTGTACGTCTGTGGTGTCTGGTGGAGTGGAGAGAGAATCACTAAGTGACCCGCAGACCAGCTCACCGGGCCAAAATGGTGGGCGTGCAATACCACAGGGTTTCCCACACAGCATAACCGCAGGGCTCAGGCTGTGATTTGTGGCGTGGGTGGAATGTGAGGAGCAGGAAGGGCAAACACAACCCACACAGAGAGACAAAGCAGTGACCTTTTCTTTGCTCAATTTATGAAATTAATTACTTTTTCCTTCCTAGTGTGAAATCTATACGCGGAACATATGCTTTTCCAATGCATCCGCATACATGTTTGCATGTGTGACACATTTGTATTCTGATGACAACAGGCGGTGCTGTGAAAGACTGGGCACCTGATTACATATTGCACTTTTCGACATTACAGTGATGTGTATGCAAAATGTTTCAGCTTTGTAGGATTGGTCCTATGAGCTCGGTTTACACCATCAGGCTTTCTCGATCATGGGTGCGGGTATGACTGTGAGTGAAGCACAGGGAGGCTGTCGAGGCCTCCCCACCCACATGATGTATTGTTGTTGCTGCTGCAGCACATGATTGCAGCACATGCCTCAAGGCCATACAATATGCATAGTTGCTAATTATTCGGATTAGAATCTTGTGTGTGTGTGTGTGTGTGTGTGTGTGTGTGTGTGTGTGTGTGTGTGTGTGTGTGTGTGTGTGTGTGTGTGTGTGTGTGTGTGTGTGTGTGTGTGTGTGTGTGTGTGTGTGTGTGTGTGTGTGTGTGTGTGTGTGTGTGTGTGTGTGTGTGTGTGTGTGTGTGTGTGTGTGTGTGTGTGTGTGTGTGATATTGCAAAGCCCATTTGATTAAGCTGTCATTAGCATTACTGTTTTTTTGTGTGGATGCTATTCCTTTGTGATAGAATTACATGTTGTACATGCAATGTAAACACTTTGAGCGGTATTGTACATGTGGATCTTGCTTTTTGTGTGGATATGTAGATCATATGCTTGAGGCATAGGAGTGCAAAGAGCGCTTGGAAAGATTATATCAAAATGTTTCAGGCTTTTGGGTCGGCGCTGTGGTTGTGTATTGATGTAGCTGGATCTCTGACTTGTATTAACATAATTTTATAATATTTACACCCCTATGAACTATCTAGCTAAGCCTATTGATCAAGGTGTAGTGTTTGTGCCATTGTTTAGTGACATTGAGACATGCTGATCTTATTTCAAGGGAAGGGAAATCTGTTCAGCTTATGTAAGGTGTTGCTAAGTGGCTATACAACAGTAAAAAGTGAAGCACTTTTCCAGTTGCCTCAGATAAAATAAACTCTCACTTTCTGCTGATAAAATAATTGACATAATCGCACCGTGTCACTAGAACAAGAAAGCAGGCCTGCAAATGAAGACCATATTATTTTAACTATTATTTTAGAACAGTACAATGAGACCTTAACGACCAGCTGCAGCTTTTATTTATTAGTTGTTACTAAATCTTGATTATAGTCTTGTATTGTTTGCTGCATCAGACTTTATCACCGTTGGAGGCATTAGAGAACTGCAGAGGAAAATACAGGGTCCTTTGTTCGTCAGACTCAGAGGACAGGGTGGAGCGATGGCACCTTTATTTGACCAATCATTGAAAATTAAAAGGGGTAAGGGATTAATGAGCTATGCTACCTTTTTGATCTTTCTTTTCTTATGCAGCACTCAAGCTATCGGGTGAATTTGAATGTATCCATACGCAGCCAAAGAATACTAAAGATCTGATACCATTCGCGTCCATACAGATGTAGCGAAAACCAATTATGGGCAAGATGGTGTGTGACCCTGCTCTTTCTTCCCTCAGCCCTGTCATTGAATAAACCAAGCATGCACAGTAACTGGTGATTTTGTCTCCGCAAATCAATATGAAGTATTGTAAAGTCTGCATTTCGAGCAAAGGGGTTGGGTGTGGGGGGGATCAAATGATACTGTGGCACAGATTAGCCCATGAGACCTTGAGGATAAGCGAGAGAGGGAGCAAGCAGTAGAGAGGCAGTGGTGTGGGGGAGGTGGGCCGATACTGGAGATGGCCTCCAATATGGCCCAGTGGCCTTGACGGGGAATTCAATACAGCCATTGACAAAAGAAGGGATCCATTGTGAAGGAAGCTGTTCCATTTCCTTATTAATTGTGCTCTCATTAAAATAAAAGGAAGGAGAGTGGGGAATGGATAGTGCAGGAGTAATGGTAGCTCCTCAGTCGGCCTCCCTGTTTGGAAGGATGCCAGGGTCAAGTGGTCTACAGGTCTCATGCTTTTCACAGGATGGGAAATACACTGTGGTTTATGTATTTAATGTACTGCACTCACAGCACACAGGTATACGGAAACACTCCCTCCCTTTTATCTTGCTTCTCTCAAGCCTTCCCACACGTTCAAACACAAATCTTCCTTATTAGCCACCACATTCTGTGCAGATGCACTGAATCAAGACTCTGGGGGTCACTGCTTGGCTTCAGTCTCTCACCACAGCTGTCAAACATGGGAGGAGTCATCAGTTCAGGCCATGGATCGCTGGTATCCCTACCAAACATACTCCCTAAAGTACTCACTGGACCCTCAGCGTAAAGCTTTTTTGTTGTTTGTTTTTTTGCCATAATTTCTATTGATTATGATGATATTATACTCGCCAAATTAATTGCTGAGATCACGGCAAGTAAAGTGAGACAAGAAAACCCAAGCATTCAGAAAAACTTGGAAGGACAGTTTGGGTAAACATGTCAACTGTTTGCATTTGTTTTCCATTTCAAATAATATTGTCTGACCTGACAATATTATTATTATTATATATAATACAGTATTTCCAAATATTACATTTTCATAACATAAATGTTGTGTAATTGCATCAGATAATATTGGGTACTCTGTCTTAGACACCACTCCAAGAGCCCTCCCAACATTTGACACCTCCTTCAACACACAAAATCATGAAAAAAACATGATTTTCACAAATATGAATACATTTAAGCATCCAATATGACCTTGATTAACATTCTTTGTACTTTTTCACAGCTGCCTTTGTTTTTCTTCTCCCCTTATGGAGCAGCGCGTTACAAGCTAGATGGAGAATAGTATCGTGAAGATGTCTTCTTTTGGGAGGTTGGGGTAAAGGGCAGGAGCCATAACCTTCACAGACATTCCCCTGTGCCTGAGACCCTACAAAAGACCAACTGTGTCAAATGAGAAAAATTGCAGGTGCACATTCCCCAGTGGTGCACTCCCTCTTGCCTCCCACTCTCCACACACATATTAAGGCATGCTAGCACTCACACACACACACACACACACACACACACACACACACACACACACACACACACACACACACACACACACACACACACACACACACACACACACACACACACACACACACACGCTGCCTCCATGATCACTGCTAGTTAGATCCTTTTTCACTGTGATAATGCTCTCCTTTCTCTGCCACGAGATGGACTGAGGAAAAGGTTGAAACTGGAGAGGCAGAGTGAGCAATGTCATTCCACAGCGAGGAACGGCTTCAAACTAAATGGGTCATTTTCATAGGACCACTGCAGATGTTCCTCAGCTGCATGCAGAATACAATGGTGGCTATTTTGTAAAAGGGTCACGGTAAAGATCATAGGGGCCACCCTTGGGAGGTCTGGATTTAACCCCTAGTGCCCATTTGCTGCCTTTTCCATGACATACATGAGTTAAATGGATTAAAAGTATGCACAGTGCAACTTGTAAAATCATGTTCAAGGTATAGTCTATATTTCCTTATAGTTTCAGATCTTGCCTCCAAAATAATCAGCTTTAACGCATAGGACTGTTTGCATTTCAATGGTTGCAGTGCAAACAAGAAGTGCTGATAGCTAATCTAGAATGACGTTATCCAAAGTGTCAAAGTTAGCCCACAGCTAACATTGCACTTGTGTTTTCACTTTCTTATCCTGTAGATGATCTCACAATCCCCCAAATGTGTCATCACTCCTTGGAGGTCTTTCTACCCGTAGGTTGACAACCACTGACATGAGCAATGATGGTTAAATGTAGTGCCACAGTTCTCTTATCACCTATAAATGCAAACACTTGAACTAGGACTAAGTCAAATAATGAATTCCCCACATCAAGGTATCATGTCCATGCAACTCTGAAGCAATTTTCATAAAAAATTTCCCAGAACATGTATTGTCACATGCCAACTGATATTTACAAGTAGCCTAACCTATCTTAAAAATTACATTATATGCCATGTCATCATCCTGTGAGTAAAGGGAGTGAAAACCAATACTTAAAAAATCTTAAAGCAAAATGAAGAAACTCAGTAGATGACCATATGACACTGAAGTTTTGGACGCACGTTTATGAAGAACTCTGAATGCTTAGCAGCAGTCTTAAACTGTACACAACCTCTGAAGATTCACAGTGATAGAGCTGTTTTTTGAGGTGCAAAGCTATCTCAATGTGCTACTGTGGCACACTTTACAGCTCTGAACCTGCTTGTGTGAAACCATATGGCTGGTTTTGACAAATGTCGCATTCCTTCCCATTTCATGCTTCTTATGCTTGTTGTCAGAGTCCAATATGCCACATGTTAAGAATTGCGGCCGGATGATTCGATGCGTGGGTAACACGTAGATGTTGCTTCATACATATTCAGTGCTCATTATCCCATAAACCCATGTCTGATACCTGTCATGTTGAATACAGAAAGAAAGACGTTCAAAGGAGATCATCCTAGCTGTGTGTCTCGGATGTAGCGTAGCCAACCAGGCACATTTCAGGAGCACTGCCTTGACTGCGTGCATGGGGAATGAGATTATTTTGTCTCTGTGGCTGGTTAAAGAATCTCCTTTTTCACATGTTCTTCTTCATCCAACACTAGGTTTTTTTTGGTTTTTTTACCTGCTTTCTTCTTGTTCACTTTTGCTTTTCTTTACAAAAAATCCACCTTTACAGCAATGTCACCACACACTCGCATCCCCCTTTCCTGCTTGGTTAACTTGTGTGCCAATGCTAACTATTGAGCATTGCTAAAAGCTCGCAAAATGGACCCTTGAGTCCAGCCCCTCAAAAGCAAAGACGTAGCATAGCATCGGACTGTTTTTTCTCTCCTGAATCAGTTCAACATCCTGATTTCATCCTTCGAATGCATAGTGTAGACCCTTCTGTCTGCTTCTAACTGAAATACATTTTTCTTTTTCCCACATTTTGATTATTTATGCAGTTGGTGACAATTTGAGCTCCATGGTAACTCTGACAACTTCACGGAGTAGCACCGGAACTTCACAAAGAGTCAATTGCCTCCGTAGATGTACAGTATGAACCAGTAAAATGACCTATGGGGGGGTCTTGCATTATCCCATGTTTTGTTCTGGGGGTGTACAGCTTAAACTTGTTTGTGTTACTGGTTGTATGAAAATATCTGTAATAATACTCAAGTAGGAGTGACATTATGTTTAATCACTGCTTGATTTTATGAACGTCGCTGCACTGGAACACATATTTTTGGAAAAATGAGGTAATGTCTTTATCAACCTAAAAACATAACGGATGCATATGCATGAAGTCACATTTTAATTTAAAATAATTTCTTGTTCTTCATTATGTAGGTAAACATTACAGCGCTGAGCTTGAATTGGTATTAATTCATGCTTTTTGCCCCTCGGATATTACGCTGCAGTAAACTTTCTACAAGTAGGAATATGGGAAAGAGAACTTGCTTAGGTACATTTCCAAATGTGCTCTGCTACAGAAAACAAATCAGTACAATGCTGGAAAAGAGAGCTTACATTTCCTGTTTTTTTCTTCAAATGGCGAGAAATTGTAAAAGCCTCATCCTAGCTTCATGAGAAACGGAAAAGAACATTTCTTAAGATTTCATCAACAACCAATGTTCTGTTTTATATGTAAATTATGTTACTGTTTTTCAAGTTGAAAAACACTTTTATCTGTGTACAATTGATGTGGTGCGTAGTGGTGTTTTGTAGACTGAAGGTCATCTCAGATAAGTGCTTCACTTGCCCGATCAACAGGCACACCCCATGTTGTGCCAAAGCAGAACGTTATTGGTTTGCTTGTGATGGTGGTAACCTGGTGGCCAGTATGTTAGCGCTGGGGTTCTTCTCCATTTACACTCACTATTGTACTATTAATACCACTATAATGAGCAAAGCCCCTGGGATCCATTCAGTCAGCCATAGAGCCTTGTTTCCTATTCATTACAAGGGAAAGCATTTTCTAGGTGTTCTCTCATCAGCCTGTGCCTGTGTTAAAGGTGCTCCTAGTGCTTGTTCAATATTTGATGTTGCTATGGTAATAAATGAAGTGCAATCAGTGAAGAAAGGCATGTGGAGGTATACTCTAAATCGGACTGTTTAACCTGCTAGGAAAAACTGATCACGTTTTAAAAATTTATGCAAAAAACAACAATATGTGGTTGAATTAATACACACCGTCTACAACTTAAAAAACAAGTCTTTATTCAAACATTTTATTTCAAGCAAACTTTACTTTTACTTGAGAGATTTGTGACAAAATCAAATTCACAGTAAAGGCACAACACTAAACAATGTTAAGGTACTCATACTTTACTTGGTTATTTCCGTTTTAGATGAAAATATATTGATGTTCATTAAACTGCAAATTGGTAGTTAAATTAAAAATCAATAATTGACATAAAAAGCATCAACTTAAATGTAATAAAAACCTAAATGTGATAACTTGTTATAGATTCAATGCCCATCCGTATTTATGCGTTAATTCTTTTTCTTCTTTAATATCAAAATGCAGCTTTTATGTTGATGCATCAGTAATAATACCATGTACATTGTGCTGGTAGTACTTTTATACTTCTACTTCTAGTCAAATTGTGAATGCAGCCTTTTAACATCGAGGTATTGCTACTTTAACTTTAGTGGAGGATCTAAACTTCCTCCACCACATTGCTATGCTTGCATATAGGTTTCAGATAATTTACACATTTACAGAAGGGGCCCCATGGTCGAATATCATTATTATATTTAGAGTTCCCACCACCTCAAGTGTATTAGTTTCTGAAGTTGACATGTGCAACAAAATAATGCAAAGCTTACTAAAATATTGTATTATATAGAAATAAATAATATCATCCATTTACATTTTTTAGTTTTCCAGTTGAACACGGCTATAAGGAGGTGGTACCGTTTGAAAAAAATCCACCATGGCATACACAGAAGTGTCTAGCTGTGAAATCTGAAAGAAGTATCACCAATTTAACACCAACATAGTTCCCTCAGGGTGTTTTAGAAAGCGTGCATGTTTTTTTAAAATATTGAATGCACGGCCCCTGTACTCTAGTGTTTTCCTTGTCTGGAGGCTGAACAACCTCAGTTTCCTGAGAGGTTCAGATTAGGGAGGTTGCGCTGCAGTTCTCAGTTTGCAATGCTAAATTTAGGCAAGCTCTTGCCTCCAGTGTGCTCTTAGGCAATTTTATCTGATGATGTGTGGTAAAATAAGAGTGAGGAAAAGACCTCTTTCCCCTCACACAAGACGGAAATCAGCTCGTTGTTTCTTTTCTTTGACCTCAATTACAATCGGGCCATGTGTTACTAGGGGCTTGTTGAGTCATGCCTACTGTGGGAGGTCTGTGTGTGTGTGTGTGTGTGTGTGTCTCCTCGGTGTATGTGTGACAGGGATTGTGTTCATTTTAGCCTGGGAGGCACCGTACAGTAGGCGAGGGCCAAGGTGCATTAGTCCTGGTTGAGATGTTCCCTTGAGTGATGCCTGCACATGTGGGTGGGTTACAGGGAAGAGGGAGAAAGCAAAGAAAGGAGAGGAAATAGCAAAACGATGTCGGACATGATGGAAGCTGAACAAAGCCCAGCTCGCTGTCAGGAGCCGCTGCCATCTCCACAGACTCACCTCCGGCTTGAACCATCTGACAAAACGGCTTCTCTGACACTTGAAGAAGGAACATTGGGAAACAACCAATATGTGTTCTGAATTGGCCATTAAAAGAAACTAGTAACACTTTTTTAATTCAGATGCATTTCTAAATAATGCAGCTTATCTAAAAACAAATAAATACAAACTAATTGAACATCATTGATTGTGGTCACTGGCTGGAAGCTAGTGGATTTTACCTCAGAAACTAGTGGTTTTGAACATAAGACCTTGATGGGAGACTTGCCTCCCTTTTTGTCTCTTTTTTTTTCTTCTTGCCACGGCTATACACTTAATGCATTGAAGTAGTGATTAATTAAATGAAAGTGCTTGCTGGATGGAAAGACACTTCACCCCTGTGTTCTGGGTATGTGAATCAAGCCTTTATGGAGTGATGGCAAGGTACTGGTGTTTGTTACTTGTTTGTACGCAAACATGAGGTTACTGTCTAGTGGAAGCATATCACCGGGGGGAAGGAGGTTGCTGTGCTCGGCAGATTTCCCTCCCTCTAACGACCAATGTATTAACTTTCACAGGTATTAACTCTCATGGTGTCGATACACTGTTAGCGTAGGAGAGAAAAAAGCAATACACCGCTACTCTGTAATTTCATTAGGTAGATGGTTGCACGCAGCTTCTCATAACCCCACCCACCCACCCCCAACAACAAACACATCAAAATAACAGCTGAAATATTCCACATGCAGAGGTTGATCCAGTGTGCCGCAGTAGTTTAGTATGACTGCACTGTATCTGGTCCTCCCTCTGAGCTAATTTGTTAACACAGAAAGCTAATTTCCCTCCAGGCATCATGGGCAGTTTGACTGACGGTTTGAAACTGGCATTTGCACGTTGGCTGCCCAGCAAAAAAACACCATCAGTCTTTCCCCTCTGCTGGAATTTGCAAGTGCGTGGTGTGTTGCCAATTAATGTGTTCAAATGTGTGTCAGTGAACGCGAGTGGAAGCAAAACAAATGGCTCGTTCATTCGGCGCGTTGAATGCATATCTGGCTCCTGTCATAATGAGTAATGCTAATTGAGCTCCGCGGCATCATTGGTCAAAGTGTCAAAAGCCATCAAGTGGATTTGAAAGGTTTGTCACGTTGTCATCGTTCCCGTGGTCAGCTCATGGATTCATCATTACAGAGGTACCATCTGTCATTCAGCTGCACAACATGGCTTATTTAGTCTTATTTCTGAAGCTGCGAAACTCGTGTCCAAAGTTGTCTGACTACCGTGACAATGCAAGCAAGAGTGATTGCACCGATTCCAAACCTTAAATTCTTCTCAGGAAGCACAAATGTTGTTTTATCGATGCTGTTCTATTACATACTCTATCTGCAGAGTTCTTTGACAGTTCACTTCCTGAATAATTTGGCATTCTGCGCAAAAGCCTTTGAGATTTCACTTGCCTGTGGCCATATGTAAACGTGTTTTACTTGGGAGAACAATTTCCCTGAACTGTTTCTCACTTCAAGATAAATAATCACTCATGGATTATTAAAAATGCTATACTTTTGTCTGTGTTGAAATTCAAAGTAGTCCTGCAAATTACTTTTTTTTCCTAGAAAGTGTCATTTGCCATCTCCCCCCCTCTCGTCCATCTATCTTACATTAATTTAATGAAGTCAGAGTTCATTTGAATGCAGCCCCCTCTCGCACAGCCACATGACGTTTTCCAGTTTGTATCATCTACTGGAGAGACTGAGCCTCCTTTTTAAAGGATACAATATATTCATATTAATAGCCTAAACATTTTTTGCCTCCTTGACTGGGAACATATTTGGCACTTTGCCAGACTATCCAGCTGCCTGATTGCAGGGGGAGCATTATTATTTATTGGGAAATTAGCTGCTGTGTCTGCATTTACGCACTTCAGCTGAAGTCTGAAAGTGATCTGAAACCATGTTGTTGAGAGCTGTCCCCGACATCTGTTTATCCGAGTGATGGAGGCTCATTTAGATAGGCTTATTGTAATAATCTGTGCTAGTTGACCTTAACTCCTTTTCCCTGACACATTTTCTTGGGAGATTAAATGAAAATACAAGCCCCCCTAAGGCCTCTGTTTTGTTACTAATGATGACTTTTAAATGTCATTCTTTCTCTGCTCCGTCTGCACTTCAATGCTCGGTGATTCGGAAAAGGTAATGTGTCAGTGACCAAAGAATAAGCTCTGTTTTTTTAACAGCAACATTTTGTCCTTCTCACTATACTCTTAACTCTTAACTGTGTTACTATTAACACACCTACAATCAAAACTCCAAAGCGTTTTTTAAAAGCTCTGCGGGGGATCTACATTTTCCAAATGACCATTTTTCTCTCTGACCTTTCTGTTGCCCTTTTTGGTGCGTAATTGTATTTGTCTAACTATTCATTTGTGAGTTATGTCATTTGTAAGCATCGTGAGTGAAAGCTCTGCTCTGTGCTGCGACGGCGATGGAAGTATCCCGCGTGACCCTGACAGTTGGCTTTCCCCAAACTACTACTTCTTTTTTCTCCCCCATATTCTGCAGAGGAATTATCCAGGGAGAATCTGCAGTGGAGAAGAAAGAGATACGCTCTGCATGTGAATACTCCTCTTCAGTATTAGCGGGGGAGGGAGAGGAGGGAAGAGAGAGAAAGTGAATAGAACATAGGCCTAAGATAAGAGAATGGACTTTCAATAAGACTATTTGAATTCCGATAGCTCTGTCAGTGATGTGCACATGTAGACAGCGATGTGTGCGAGTGGGGCAGGATGCTGGCTCTGGCAGCCAGGGAATATGAGCCCTATCAATCACCGCCTCCGGGCACAAATGTAATTACACTACAGTTGTTGACTAGGCGGGTAATCCGAGACACCATTGGCATGCATTTACTTGCTTACATTAGGGGATTGCTGGTGCCCATGTTGACAACGTCATGCTCGCAACGCTGATGTTTTTTTCATCCTTTTTCTGGGGAAGCTGGCATGTATTTAGCCTTTTGCTTTTTCAGGGTAGCGAGGCTTAGAATTATTCAAAAATAGAAATCATGAAGATCAAATTTGTCAAGATTCAAATGTCTACGGTTGTATAATAGAAGCCATTTAACTGGGCTGTTTTTTTTCCTCCTTTACTTTGGATGGCAGCTCTCCTAAAAGAGAAACCACACTCAAAAGAATGAAGATCAATAAACAAAGCAAGATTGGAAGGTGCATTTAGATGGATGACAAAAAGTAATTGACTCTGAATGAAAAATACCAAAGTTAACCTATGTTATCCTTTGTCTGTTTCAAAGAAGTTTGCTGCGATCCATACCCGTACTTTTCAGGGGGCGAAATGCATCTTCCCATTAAGAGGAAGATAATTGATGGCTTTCATCACCAGAATGAATACAATTACGCCAATTTGTGATGTTTCTATGGTAAGTGTGCTTTACTGTGTTGGTATCTGGAGGATTTCTGAGACATAGTGAAGTGACAAGATAATGAAGGGCTTCTTTTATTGTTTCACCTCTCCGCGTGTCTTTGTGATTTCTATCATGTTTTTGGTTCATCTTTAAAGAAAGATAGGTAGCGGTACCCAGATGTCTTTTGAAGAAGTGAAAATGGCAGAGATTGTGTACCGTGAAACGGTAAAGTTGCAATAAACTGAAATATGCTGTAATGCTCTGCAGAGAGGGAAATGTATCTTTGGGTTCATGCTTACATTCTTTGTGTGGTTTTATTACAAATAGATTAAGTCATGTCGACTCAATGCTGAACAAAGTTAATTATAACTCACTTTTTTTTTTCCATCACCTGAATGACAACCATGTCATATAATGATTGCATACAGTATTGCTGTAAATGTGCTCCGTTTGATATACGTGCAACAAAATCATTTCAAATTGAGGTACTAGCTGTTTTGAATAGGATGAATGGTCATCCTATTGAGGTGTGTTTTAAAGCTTGGAGCTTCCCAGAGAATCTTTGTGTACGTTTACTTTTTTTTTTTTTTTAACCGAGGTAAATGTTACAGTTCGTCATGATATTGAGTTCAGTTGATATCGCATAGTTATTCTCACGTGTGGAAACGCGGTGCCTTTTTTCTTTCTTTCTCCCTGTCTGTCCGTCCTCCCTGATGAATGTCCCTGCTGCTCGTCGTCTAGTGGTGGCTTTTGCAGCTCAGACGCTTGTCTGAAGGGATGTTTATCCAAAAATCTATAACTGCCACAGTCCTCCTACAGTCACTCAGGCCAATGTTTACGCTTCTCGCTCATTTTTTATTCTCGCTGTAAACACAGAACTCCTCCAGCCTGTTGTGCACACGCTCGCCTGTGTGCGAGTGTGAGCCTCCGCAGACGTGCGTGGGTGTGCGTGCGTGCGCCTGTGTCAAGGAGAGGAAAAATAGCAACCTCCGAACCACCGCCGCTCGGCCACACTAGCACTCCTGGCCATTTTGCGGTAAACGGTAGATTTTTGCCAGACAGACTCTAAGCTTTGGCTTGAGGCATCAAGCACCTTTTGACCCTCTGCCTCCTGCCTGTGCGTTCTTAAATGAAGTGCATTACATCGCTATAAAAGACAAAAGAATGAAGCATCCCCTATGATTCATAAATTCTGGTCTGGGAGGCTATAGTTCTAATTTACATGATCCATGGTCTGTCTTTAATTTCTCTGTTGAATGCCCATGTAATGAATTTTTATTTTCTCGCAGCCAAATGCAAACACGGTGTCTATTTCCTTCTCTTTGATCTGTATCAATCTCACATTCTCTTTTTGCAACTCCTGGCCTCTTGGGGGCCCCTGTGGTATTGCTCATCCTCCCACTCCAAACAGCCAGCGTCTTGTCCGCCCACACTCTATCGACCAAGGTGGACAACCTCTTCTCATATGTCTTAATGTCAGACCTTTTTGATTACAGGTTTTTAATTTTTTATTCAGGTCTCAGCCAAACTTAACTCCAGTTGTTTTTACACTTCATGGCAGAAACCCGTTAACCAAAGTAGAGAGGGAAGGAATCTGAATAACTCCTACTTACATTAAGTTTATTTTCTTCCCCTCTGTAGCCTTCAGTCGAGCACCCATCCCCATGGCGGTGGTGAGGAGGGAGCTGTCGTGCGAGAGCTATCCCATCGAGCTGCGCTGCCCGGGCACGGACGTCATCATGATTGAGAGCGCCAACTACGGCCGCACCGATGACAAGATCTGTGACGCAGACCCAGCACAGATGGAGAACACGCGGTGTTACCTGCCAGATGCATACAAGATCATGTCACAAAGGTAAGGCCATCTGCATTCATTATTTTTTGACAGATTTGAATGGTCTTTGGAATCTCACGTCAATATTCCCGTTGAATGCTGTTCAGGGACAGAGTGAGTCGTACGTAGACAACACTGTGTGCTTGTCTACAATTTAAGGCCATACAATGTTGCATTCTGATTATTAATTCTGAAATGTCTTCAATTTTGAGTGGATCATCCCTCATGGATTTAACCTTCTTTAAATAAATACAAAATCTAGTCCAATAAAGTCAAATGCGTTTGACCCAGTTCTCCAGACTCCCGTCTGCTCTCGTGACGTTTCCTGAAGGTAGCAGCCGGATTTAGTCAATGGTGAAGTAAAGACAACGTCAATGGTCTTTAGGGAAGAAGGCTCTGTCTTTTTCTTTGTCTGTTTGTTATTAACTGGGATTTGTACACTACATCATCGTTTTTATTTCCTTGCACAAATGAGCAGAATACAAAATTGAGATTGACTT
Source organism: Cyclopterus lumpus (assembly GCF_009769545.1). Lineage (NCBI taxonomy): Eukaryota > Metazoa > Chordata > Actinopteri > Perciformes > Cyclopteridae > Cyclopterus > Cyclopterus lumpus. The sequence goes on along the minus strand of NC_046983.1, from coordinate 9,792,123 downwards.
TGGAATATAAAACTTCTATATTTTCTCTTCTACCTTCAGTGTTTCATATTTAATGCTGCAATATAAGTCAAAAGATTGTATAAAGTAGATTTTTTAACACAGTCACACGCTAAATTTGCTTTATGCTTTTAAGTAATTGACTTGAGTAGCTGTTAAAACATAATCATCTAATCTTCAGTTGAGAGATGCTGTAATTCACATTTGAGGTCTGCTGAAATATGGAATATGGTTCTCCTTGAGACATAAAATAAGTGTAGTTATTGATCTTATTCACATTGTAGACTATGGAAATGTAAATGCTTTGTAAAAAAAAAAAATTAGAACACACTACATTTCAATACATTGAGCTGTGTGACAAATATGAGGACTAGCCCTTGAGATTAGCAAAACTGAGATATGGGAACATGTTTATATAGTCAAGCCATTATGGGCTTTGAACAAAATCATGAATGAATACAAAAACCCTCCTTTAGGTAGCCGTGTGGCTTCGTAACATACCCCTTTATGGATTATTTGGCTCAAGAATCCCAGTAGACCTCACTGAACCTGGTTGTTAATCCATATCAGCAATACATTTTATCTGACACAAATCACTGGTTATTTAAAGCAATATATATGATCAGTTATTTGTCAAAATATAATTTGCCCCGATGAGCTTTGCTGCCACATGTGAGTCTTGTTTCCAGAGTTATGGCCCCGTTGTGCACAAACTAGGACCTGGAGACCTATTTGTCAGGCAGACACAGTGCCGGCTCATCGTGCTTTGGTTTTTCCAGTATAATGGATTGCTAACATCAAGGTAATATACACACACATTTTAGGGTTTAACCTAGAAGTCTGGACTCAAGAAACTGTAGAGCTCAAGGCAGGTGTGGAGTGAGCTTGGATCTTTTGTTGACGTATTGCAGCACTTAGAAGGGATGGGCATTGTCTAAGTTTCTACTCTGTGTTAACTTTAGTCCACTTCTTTTGATTTCAAAAGCTTTAGTTTCACATTGGACAGACCCCTGTGAGAATGCTAATGGCCTTTGGGCCTTTTCAAACAATTGCTTAAGGCTTTTTAGTTTGGTGCCATAGAGTTGAGATGGTCAGCTGTGTGAAAAGAAGCTGATGGTGAAAAGAGGTTGTGTGAAACATGTTGTCAGATAATTGATGCACCCTGTGGCTCCCTTGTTCTCTAGCCGCCTACTCGGACTAAAAATCCCTGCAGGAATGAATCAACCGGTTCTGCTACTGTCAAGAACACAAAACTAACATAAAGTACTAGTGAAAAGCCAGTCTATTTAGCATCTCGTTGCTACCGGGGGCGTTGCAGCAACGCTAAAAGGTGACTACGACCCGATCCCGAGCCAGAGCATTTTGTCTTGGGAGAGGAAGTTTCTAAGTGGATGAAAGATGTGGATGTATGGGCTGAGAGGATTCAATGATATTTGTGGCTGTAGCGACAGAGCTCACATTAGAATGTGGAGATTAGCACAACAAATGAATGCCACTCCCGACTATTATATATATTGTTTATGTGTCGGAGATGTTGCTAGGCACCTGTCTAAACTCATTAGGGTTAGAAGAAAGAGTGCAACAGAAAGAAGCAATCTGATTTGACTGTAGTTGCATATTGTATGATTTCAGCGAGGCTAAAGTGATCTGTGATGGAAAAAAAACAATATCACATGTCGATATAGATGTTTTAGTTCATTTACCGTGTTGCTATCTCTTTTTAGAGATTGCTTTGATCAGATTTTTAAGCCTGTAAACACAATATTTTGTACTTCTTAAACTTATTATTTTTCAGTATATTGTCCACTTTATAATTATCAATGAGCAGTGACGCATGCACACTCTTTGTCTTTACAATTTAGCTCGATTTTCTCCCATGTCTCATTCTTTCCTGTTTCCTTGGGACCGTGGCGCTCAGGATCTGGGGCAGTGGGGGTCGACCTTCTCACAACAGGGTGGTGACAATGTGAACTGTATTCTGATCATTTCACTTCAATCTTACTTAAAGCCAAGTCCACTCCGTATTTAAGATCTCCCTCTCTCAGAACATTAGAGGCTGTGTCCAAATGTAATACTACATAATTAAGTAAACTCCAAAAAGTCGGTATGCATACTAAAAAGCACTATATGTACTGTATATTGCCCCTCAACATAATGCACAAAGAAAATGGTGCAACACACAGCTACAAACATATAGGAAATTGTTTATAATGGTGAAACCAGCTCCTGAAAGGTCTGAGGCATCATAATTATCAGGCAGTAGTTTGATAATTTACTGTTGGAATGAAAATAGTAAAGCATGGATGTTTCCATGCTATAACTATAGTATGCAGTATGGAACTTGGACACAGCAGAGACCGTGACAAAATTGGCAACTAATCTAATCTGATTATGTTTAATTTAACAAAGATAAACAGGTTAAGGGTGTAATAATGTGAGTGTTAACTTAGAATCGAATTAGCATGCTTGTGAATGCACTGATAGTATTTTCCTCTAGTGGGACTCTGCTTCCTTTTTTCGCCTAGCCTGTGTACCACCTGCCTCTCCTGCTGGAACCAGTTAAGTCGTGGTGACTGGCAAGTGTGGTGTTTAGCATTCACGTCCCGTCTGAAGATGAGCCACGCTGCTGCCGGCTTAGTCTGTGTGCCAGGCAAGCATCCATCACCAGCAAATGCCCAACCATGTCACCGGCTCTCGCGGGCTGTCAATATATATTTAGGCAGCTCAATCCCCCTGCTCCCCCAGCCACTAACAGCGCTCCATTGATATTCAGCTATCAAACCCAAGTGCTACCTTTTCCAGTTAAGCCCACTCACAGAGGTATATACCAGGCCACTTCGGCAAGGTGTTTGGTTCCATTACAGTCTTTTAAGCGAGAGCTAATAGCAGCCTGTATCTGAGTGATAGCACACCACTGAGCTTGTGAGTGCTGGTAATGCATCCCAAAATGAAGGTTGTCCTGCACCATGCTGTGATGGGATGAAATGAATGGCTCTCTTTCATTAGCCATCCCTCCCTTTGTGCTGAGAGCATCATGGCTGCACAGAATCCACCCCCTCTGGAGAAACATATCACCTATAGGTGGTGCAGTGCTGCAAGCTAGATGGAAGCTGCAAATGCTGTGATTGAAACATGCTACCAAGGTTTGATGTGGCACATTTTGAGGCCAGTATTTGCATAGTGTTGCACACATGCCACAACCTGTGGTTTTTGCAACCATTACTATTCCCTTTTTGGCGATCTTTATAGTCTATTGTTTGGGAGCTGAGGCGTCTGTTATATCCGCCTCTCCAAAGCATGTGTAGATCTAGTGCCATTTCCCCACTGTGTGAAATCACTGGAGAGGCCGTGCACTTGTGCTATCAAACGACAGTCACCCTTTTCTCATCAGAGTCCCAGTGTCTCTCTCTCCTCCCTCTTTTTGTGTTCCCCTTTTCCTTTCACCAAGGCACTGTGGCCTTCACGGCCAGTAATTACAGGTTATATCAAAGCTATATATCACCTTATATCTCAGTAGACCTCAGCAGGCACCTTAAGGGACAGCTGATAGCATTGTGGCAGGCTTGTGCATGACCCCTGAAGGAGAAAAGCAGGTCAGGAAGGTGCAAACACACCAAACACACTCACCCAAACACACACATGCACATTCTTGTCCTTCTTCTGTCTTTTTGTATCGCTTTCAATTTTTTCTCCTCAGTCTCTCTGGGATTCCTTCCACTGCTGTGTCATCACACCTGTCATTTCAAGGAACATAGAATAACAATACATATTTGTGTCTCCTAGAATTTTGTGTTAATGCACGTGACACTAATGATGAAGGTTAATAGATATCACAGCTTGATGAGGCTCTTGAGAACGATAAAACTAAATGAGCGCAACCTGTGATTTGAACTTGCTGGCCTTGTGACAGTTGACATTTGAGAACCTTCCTGTTAATGATGTTAATGTGGAAAATAAATGCTTCCCGGCCATTATTTACTTCACCACACTCAGGCAGGAATGCATGAGACAAATGGCTCCTCTCCCGTCGGATGAAAACACGGGCTGACAGAGGGCCAAGAATGATTGAGGGATAAGAAGTGGAAAGCAGATGGGAGGATCCTTTCTCCTTTGCCGGTGATCTTTCCCATACGTTCCAGTTCTCATTATCCTTGGCTTGTGACCTCATTTCAGAGTTGAAGGATTTGATGAGATATTTGTTTGCACAAGAAAGTAGGATTAAAAGAATCCCCTGTGGTTTTGTTTTTGTCCATCTTCATTTAAATCCACTCATTTAAAGGGGATGTTATAGTTGTAGGTTGTTGGGGAAGATAAGCAAAATGTTGCGTTTGCAAAAAATAAATAAGACAGTTAAATCAAGGGTCAAGATAACCTTCCTAAAATAATAGTCATTTTTTGACACAAATAATTTATTTGCCTAAAACATCTCATGATGCTGGCCATGTCTGGTAAAATCACCTACATCCTCAGTTGAACAGATAATATGATTCTACCCCTGTAGTATAATGGTCTATGGTAAGAGTCAGACTTAGGCCATTTTATTTTGCCTAAGTAAAAAAAAAAACTGAAAGAATTACGTGGAAGGAGACGGTATGTTAGTTACAATTCCTATTAACTTATAATTTATGTTGTTTATGATAAGAAACATTATTCTTGAGGCAAAAGAGGAAAAATACTCAAAATTAGTAAGTCAGGCTAAGCGGTAATGGTATATAAACATTCCAAACTCAAAAATGATCCTGAATAGCTTAAAACACAAGCACATGGCTACCTGTCCTTACTTGGCCTCAGCTCTGAGGGTGGCGGGCACATTCTAGAATGGGACCATCTGCTTCATACGCTCCTACATATCTGTGGTCCTGTTTTGGTTTTCAGTGTTTCATCGTGTTTACAGACAGGTATCAGTGTTTCATCAATTAACTTAATTATTTCATAGAATGTCACCAAAAATGTCTGTTCGATGTATTCAAATGAAACAATGTTTGCTAATAAGTTAATTTGATCTAATTTAGCAAACTGCCTACCCCAAGCGAAGGAGTTCAAGTATCTCGGGGTCTTGTTCACGAGTGAGGGTAAGGTGGAGCGGGAGATCGATAGGCGGATCGGTGCGGCTGCAGCAGTAAAACAGGCGCTGTACCGGTCCGTCTTAGTGAAGAGGGAGCTGAGCCGGAAGGCAAAGCTCTCCATTTACTGGTCGGTCTACGTTCCAACCCTCACCTATGGTCACGAACTCTGGGTCGTGACCGAAAGAACGAGATCTCGGATACAAGCGGCCGAAATGAGCTTCCTCCGTAGGGTGGCCGGGCTCAGCCTTAGAGATAGGGTAAGGAGCTCGGACATCAGGGGGGAGCTTGGAGTCGAGTCGCTGCTCCTTCGTGTCGAAAGGAGTCAGCTGAGGTGGTTCGGGCATCTAGTCAGGATGCCTCCTGGACGCCTCCCATTAGAGGTTTTCCGGGCACGTCCAACTGGTAGGAGGCCCCGGGGAAGACCGAGGACACGCTGGAGGGATTATATCTCCCGGCTGGCCTTGGAACGCCTCGGGATCCCCCAGAATGAGCTGGAAAGTGTTGCGGGTGAGAGGGAAGCCTGGGTCGGCCTGCTGAACCTGCTGCCACCGCGACCCGACCCCGGATAAGCGGGTGATAATGGATCTAATTTAGTCTTAGTTATTTATTATTAAGACAAAAAAAGAAAACATTTGTCCAGTTTAATCGTCAACTCAGCCTGTAAAAACAGTTTTTTAGATCTAAAGGGAGCTGTGAGAAAATTATTATGATGTCGTTAGTGTTATTTTCTTATCCAAGCATTGATTTAGATTTTTAATCAACAGAAAGCCTGCGTTATAAACTGGAGAGGTGGGTTTGAAATAATTATGCATACACCGGTACTTTAGGAAGTACGGGGAATTTAATAAAATATGCTTTCACTTTGCATCATGGGAAATGTAGGATGCAGTGTATTTGGAGCTTGACCTAAATAAAAGTCAGGATATCTCGGCCTTTGGTGGTTCAAGTGACTCCCGCGGCTTTATGGTTGTGTTACGCTAAATTGCTAGAGTACGCCTTTTAATAGTCTTCTATTTTGCAGCTTTAAAGTAGTCTTTTATTCTTAATGCATTAAAGAAAGCTGAAACACATTCACATTCATATAGTAGCCATAAATACTTAATATAGTCTTTGATACAAGCAAATAGACAGCTGCCATTGACATTAGGAGAGAGCTTATCATGCTGAGCAGATGTGAGCGTAATACCATCATTGCTCATGCATGACCCCGACAGCTCTAACAGAAATGGCCTTTCTTGTTTAAAGTCGAGGTTTGCATAGACATTTAACTCCCCAAACAATGGGATGTCAAATGAATTCATGCATGACTTTAATGTTGGAAGTGCAAATATCACGCAGGTGCTGCTTTAAATTAAAGGTTCTATTTGGCAGATTGTATTAAAACATAGTACTTAATCATACACAAGGATCCAACACCACTTCTACTTTGATTCCCACTGGGCATCCCAAACTAGATCTATAATACAAAGTATACATATCATTATGTACACTTTGTTTTAACCCTGCATACAGCATATTGGATTATATTGAGTGCATATTTTGCATCAATCACTCAGCAGAGTTCCTATGAGGTCCTGATAAGCTTTTCCTACCAGCCTTTCTCTATTCATGCAAGAGTCATTAGTTTGTCTAGCCTATTCTCCATTGGAGGTTGTTTTTTCCCCATGATACAATTATGTGTTGAGCACCTGACAATTACAGAACAAAAACATGACCGATGAGCGCAACAGGGAACAAACGCCTGTTGCAATAGTATGAACAAATAGAGAATGGTGGGTGGTTTTGCATTCCAGCATTAATATGCAAAAGATAATAAAAGCTCTAACACAGAGAGAGATGATCAAATCTCCTTTTCAGCATGAAGCAGACATGATAAGTAATAAACACATTTGGAAGTTGTTTAGATTACCCTTTTTAAATCAAAGAGATAATTTTTTTTACTCAATCTATTCTTTTTTGACAGCGGATGACATCACCTGACATTCACTATCTTCTTTCTTCAGCCCCTTCCTACGTCCAAACCTACTTGAATCCTCTTAGTTAGGAGCTTGCCGCATTTGGCCAATTAGTTGCTGTAAATTTCAAACCTTGAGTCCATCCAGTCAGCCCGGGCCTCCATAAGTGACCATACAAAAGACTCTGTGGTGATTAGACAGGAAAGGAAGCCCAGGGTTAGCACATGGGGAATCTTGAAGGACATCTCCCCATACGAAGCGGATTGGTATCTCTCAGGAGACACAGATAAAAGAGGAGCAGATTGACTCCAACCAAGCCAGTGGTTTGAATCAACCGTAGCGGTGTCCATTTTTAGATTCTGAGCGGAATGCCCCATAGACTATATGCCCCTACAAGTTGAGCACTTTGCCAAAGAAACAAGAAGTTTGAGAGTTTTTAAAAATATATTTATTCAGGGCTTCTCTCCCTCAGGAAGCCTCAGTCTGGTCATTGGGTCTTGTGGTATCAGATTCATGGGCGTCACAGTGGTGGCTCACTAAACTTTGGGTTTTTATAATGGTTTAAAAACAATGAAAGTAGGAGGTCTTAGTCCATTTGTCAGCTAGGGGAGTGTGTTTCACTTGGATGAGTGCAAACAGTAAAGAAAGGGCTAATTCAGACAGGAGCAGGTGGTTAGTCAGAGTGCAGGGAGCCAACGAGGCTTTTTCCCTCTCCTCTATCTGATATTTGCCCTTCTCTACGCTCTATAGTCTTTCATCTTTGTTCTTCTAGTTTTCTGCTTCTTCTTTTTTTTTTTAATTGGCAGGAGGAAGTAGGGAACCTACGGATTAGATATATCTTGATTCTGTCCTGAAGCAGTGTGTATCCATCCATATTTTAGAGGACATGCAACTTTTACAGAATTTGATAACTTTCCTGGCTATTCATCATCTCTCCCCACAGATGAAAACAAAAACATCCTCATTTGCTGATTCATGGCAAGGTCCACAACATTGTAGCTCTTTCATCCACTCAGTCTAGCACTTTGACATTAAAACATTTTTTCTATTATGGCTTTCCGTAATATTAATCTGCAATTGTTCATCTAATTCATGCTCGGTGTACATTACCTATTTAAGAATGTTCCCCTTAGCACCACTTTCCAGCCCCTCTATCGGTATGTTGGTGCCCTAGAGCAACAGATCCACAAATCATCACTTGTCTGGCAAAACTAGCATTGCATTTATATTTCCTGAAATGCATTTTGAATGGCAGTATAATGTTGTACAGCAGAATTGTGATCGTAATCATTTTGATTACATTTGATATGGGTGAGCAGACTATTTATCTTCTTTAAAAAAAATCCACAACTCTCTCTGGAGAGTCATGTAAACCGGATTATTGTGGAAAATTGTTTGTTTATGCAATCATATGCAGTAAACAGCTTAAACAAACTGCTTCAGTCATAGTTTTGACAGCAGCGGCGCTGTCTTTGCATATAAAAGTATGCATATCTAATTGGATCCCACCTTACTGAAGTGAAACAAATGCAAACATCAACATTTTTATTGCTGAATGAAGTTTGGTGTCTCTACAAAAACCCCCACTATAGAATTATCATTAGATCTTTTTAAAATTATTATGTTGTAATATCTAGTGTTTAATGGCGTAAAATAACTTTGACGGATTGGAATTGTTTTTGTGTTCATATATAACAAACAAGAGTCAACCTCTATGGTCCCACAATAAGAGGACACAGCTTTCTAGCTTTCCGCCACAACACTGGATTGACCACATTTGTCATGAATATGTAAAGTGTTTGATTGGTCTGTGTTTTTTGTCTATGGGAAGAGCGACGCTTGTCATCTGGCTTGGTTGGCTTTGAACATTGCTTGAAAATAACTCATCTTTGAGAGTTAAGGCTGCGATGAGGTACTCTAGTCCCACTGAAACGATGGATGGCTCAAAGTGCTTGGCTGGAAAAGCCACCAGTCGTTGCTCAGCACAGCTTTACAGGGCACTTTCTACCTCTCTTAATAATGCTATCTTCCCCTCTCTCCGTCTCTCGCCCTGTTCTCTCAATTACTCTTCTACTATGAATCCATTTTGCAATCCTTAGCACCCCTCATTGAGTGTCTTGTTTCTTTTTATTCATTTTAATGTCTCTCTATTTCTTCGTGGTTTTGTCACATAATTTATTTTACTGATGAGCTTATGCTGTGCATGAAGGAGTTGCCACAATCTAAAGTCTCTGGGTGCTTTACTTGCAAGGGCAGTGAAAGTGGGATCTACAGTCACGCCGCATGTCCTCCAAACTTGGCGAGACGAAATCAAGGGAGCTAGACAAGAAGCAGTTTCACCTTGTTACCTTTGTGACTCTCTGATGGCTGCATGGTTAGCACCTCACAAAGGACCCGTTTTATTAGCATGGTCTCATTCACCCACAGTCAACGCTCTCATATGCTTCTTTTATTCCCCTTTGGCAGGAAAATAGATCTAGATTTGTGATCAGAAAGGGGGCTGTAAAATTGTGCAATTACACTTCCTCTTTATCCAATTAGATCTTGTTTTAATATATATATATATATATATATATATGTGTTTTTTACTTTGATTCCTCATCAAATGAAATGATGCTGGACCCACCTGCAAGCTTAATAGGCAGAAAAGGGAAGCTAAAAGATAATGTATCAATCTTTGAGATGAAAAACTGATGACACTCTTGTAATCAATGTTTCACAACACACTTGCATAATTCACTTTGATCTATCCTAAGCGGCTGAATATTCATAGTTTACCACTTGAATTCTATACATATCCAGTAATCCATATGGACATTTTCACCGGTGGGCTCGTATCTTAAGGGTTTCTGTTGGTTGAGCACAGCTCACAACAATGTGTTTAGAATTTAACAAAATAGATAATTTAATTAGGCATCCTTTGTCCCATAAAGGAGAGACATAGACTAAATGATTCTAATCATCACCATCAAGCTAATCTGCCATTTATTATCAATGAGGTCTTGATTTCTTACTTCCTAAATTTAAACATTTGTCATTGTTGAAGAAGCACTGGAGCTTCTCATGTCTTTGTTCACCATAATCAGAAGACCTACTCTGGTTTTTTTAAAGCTTTTAGTTCAAGTCTTACTGGGCTGCGGTTGTTCCTTACTATGGTGTGATTTTAAGGAAAGTGTGTGTAGCTGCCACAGTGTAATGCTACACAATAAAGCGTGTAGCCCTGCCCATTCACCATCTTAGAACATGTTCAAAAGTTCTGCGTATAAAGCAGGAGAGGGGCTTTTGTGTCTGCTGACAAAAACCTAAATGCATGTACTCATTGAGGTGTGGGCTCCAATGGGTGGGAGCTGAATGTCTATTGGAGGCTGAGAGGCTCTTGCTCCAGATATTGTTGTTTACAATGCTTTTCACTTGCAACTTGGACATCAGTTGCTGTTTGATTACTTACAAGATGAGCATTTGAATATGCCTTTCCAAGCCATCTTGATTTGACATCACATTTTTCAAAGACGTCTAATGGGCTACTTTTTGGGTCATGGTCTATTTCTGTGATACATATTACATTTTTTGTTAATGACAGCCAGCCGAAAACTGACGGTCTCTAAACCATTTCAAGAAGGTGCCCCATGATGCAGGTACAAATTAAATAGGTGAGGTGTGTCACGCCATTTTCAATGTGGCCTTTTGCACGTCTGCGAGTCAAACAAAAGGATATATACATAATAGACTCACCTTCAACTCTCAGTTCTCTTTTAACCTTTAACTGACCACTTAGTTACCCGCCTAGCTGTCTGTTTCTGTGCAGCTCATTTCCTTTTCTAACAGTCACATACATCCTTCAGAACTAAGGTATAAAAGCCAGATGTCCTTTTAATACTGCGCTCTTGTTCTCTGGAGACCATTGCTCTCTGTATGATCTGAGTCCATTTGCAAATGCTGTAATAAACTCTTCAAAGACAACTTGGTTCTCAATCTTAATTTCCAGATTTCCACCACAGAGGATTGTGTGAAAAGCATGACATCAGTATATTTAATAAAAGATGAGGTGAAAGTGTTGATTCCAGTTGGGAAATTAGATTGCAGTAGTATATAATAATATAACTCAGCTAAATAACAGTAAAGGTAAGATATTACATGTAATAAATAAAGGCAGAAAACAATGCAGTTATATTTCAATGTTATACGTTATATTTGAATTAGTTAGTAATATAAATTCTCATTTCTTATGAAGCAAACAAGTTTGGCATTTAAAAGTATTTATAAATACAAAACATAAATTGTATATAGTTTATATACATTTTAACTGCACTAAAACTGTGCTGCTAATGCAGAGAAAGATTAATGGAATACATTATAAATCAGAATTATAAAGTTAAGGATGTTCTACTCAGGTCATTATATTGTACATGAATGTCAAAACTGCAGTCAGTTATGAATACTGTAGAATAGTTTAGCAGTTATCTAGTAAGACCAATGTGATAATGAGAACTCTCTTAACTTTCTTTTTTTTTCTTTTGTCGTTTCTTTTGAAGGAGACTGTTTTAGAACTAGAGCGGAATTGTAACTGTTACAGATATTAATTGTTTTACTGAATTGATAAATCCATCATCTGTTTTTTCATCTCCTTCATACTTCCATGTGAATGCAGTATTTCTGTCTTTGTTGGTACCACGTAGAAATAGCGGTGCCTATTTATCCACAAGCCTGGACAATAAACGGATCCTTGGAGCGGCATGAGAACCCATAGCAAAAGAACTCGCGTTGAACTTGAGAAGTCATTGTGAGAAACCGTGAGGGTTAAGCCCAAAGTTAGCTTTTCTCCCCACTAATCCTGTTTTGTGAGACATGACTCAGGTCATCATAGATACCAGAAATGCTGGAATTAGGTGAGGATAACACATGGTGTGTTCTGTGGAACAACACAACAAAGCATGCTCCAAAAAACTGTCATTTCAAAGTGTTTTGCAATACATCTTCATCTTCAGAGCCGAACAGAAACAAACTGACAGGATGGCACTCTCTAGACTTTGTTTTCCACCTGATTGTGACAATCATCCTCAGGCTGTCTTTCAGAAGACCTGGTATGTAAGAGAAGTTAAGAAACAGCTAAATGTCTTGACTTCACTTGACAAATTCAATGGGACAGTGGTGCTGCGTAGGGTGAAATACAAGGAACGCCTTGTCACCCCTAAGAGTGGAGAAGAGGGCCAGAACTATATCAGTATTTGTACTTCTTATTCTCTCCTTGTTCACCTTGTTTGCACTCCTGGTCTGCCAAACGCAAGCTGTGCATAAATTTGAAGCAGTCGCACCCAGTGTTCATGATGTAGGGCTCCTTAATTATAGCTAAAGAGGAATATGTTATTAAATTAAAGAGCCTGTCATGTTTCCACACATTTTTTAAACAGAAAGTTGATTATAGTGCTTAAACAATTAATCAAAAATAATTCTTTTTCAACCAAAATATGTGGAGAAATCATAGATGCTTAATAACTCCAAGTTGCCTGAGAATCATAACGTCTTAAAGTTTTCCTCTGTACTGAAATAATCCAGTGATGTCTCTTCATCCACGGGTACTTGGCTTGACTAATTCAGCATACTTTTAATGGTGCAAATTTGCCAAAATGTAAACAATATAATTTGCAGTTCTCTTAGTGATCTAAGGGGAGGCACTTAAAAAGCTTGATTAAAGACTTAATGAGAGAATAATCAATAATGAAAATAATCATTAGTAATAGCTCTCATTAACTGTGACATCCACAGACGATGTTTTATCATGTTCATTCTCTACAGGTTTATGAATAATGTTTGCTTTTAAAAGTATCTTTATAAGGATCGTGCAAATGTTACATTGGTTATTGTACTCTGTGTATTTTTCCACTGCTGCCATCCTACCATCAACATGCAGTAATTGATAGATATTGTACTAAATTAGGGCCTTTGTGCCTTTATGGGCCAGTAAATTACTTTCCTCTCAGACTGAAGTTGTGACTGACAGTACCTTGGGCTTATTGACACAGAAGACAGGAGAGTTCAGTCAAGCCCAAGCTTTTAATCCCAACTATGCTTCCTCCAGGACAATTCCTTAAGACCCGTGGTGATTTCCCGCATGCCAATACAAGCCTGGACCCTTGCCGAGCTATCGACGTCTGACCCCTCGTGTATCGAACGCTGAGGTTACTCATAACCCCTGCTCGTCTTTCATTATTGAGATGTGAATGAGGAAGGTCGGGGAGGTGCGGGAGTGGGGGCTTATTGATCGGTCAACACAGGAGTATTTGATTGTCACTTGGGTGGCCCTGCCAAGACACCCTCCATGACAACAAAGGTGGCCATTTTGAATGTAGAAAAAGGTTGAAGTGAGCATGTAAACATACAGTTTGAAATGGCTGGTTAAAGACCTGCTCAGTCAGGCTCAGTCTCTTCCATTCTGTTTGTTTTACTTGAAGGATTGTGAAAGTAAAGAAGGTTATTTATTGCTAAACCATGTGGCTTGTATAGATAGAGTGGTTTTCTATTAGACACACCCATTCCTCCCTTTGTCATATGAGGTAATTAAAAGCTAAACTCCCTCGTAGAAGCTAAGCACTATGGGGGACCGTTGGTGAAGCAATGCGGTTTTAGGCTTTGAAAAAGGGCTTTGAAGAAGGAAAGTGCTGGAAGCATATCCTGGCCCAAGTCGGACATTGGAAGTTACCATGGTGACAGCGACTAGAAATGAAAAATCTGCGCTTAAAGGCAGGTCCCGGGGTGTGTGTGTGTGTGTGTGTGTGTGTGTTCCCTTGGGAAAGTGAGAGGGAAAAAGAGATAGCGGAGGGGATCAGTGTTACAGTATGCATATTGATTTGTGTGTAGCTTATACATTCAAAGAATGGAGTGCTTTTACTATTTTAGTGTTGGTGTGAATAGTTTTGTATTCTTTGTTCAGACAAACCTCAGAATTTCCTCCATTTTCTCAAAATAGAGATTGAATAATGGTCCAAGGAAAGGATTATAATCTTTGTGTTGCCGCTGCACAGTGCACACAGCCACATAAGCTCCCCAAAGAACTTCTTTGACTCGAACCAGCAGCAGATGCCGCTCTTTGTGCGTAACAAACAGGACTTGATGCCTTTAAAAAGTCAAAGCAGTGGCATTTCTGTCTTTCTTTTTCTATTCCCCATCCGTCACTCTGAAGGCCAGCACAGCAGTGGCACCACTGGGTAGCTGGCCGAAGAATCTGACGCTTGCAGAGATGCTCTTGAGATGGGCTCAGAATCTCAGTAGGGGTGGTTCAAAAGGCTAACCCTGGTCAGCAATTCAATGGGGCCTGTCACTGGAATATTTCAGGATGGATTCCTTTATGCTGTAGAAAGAGTGTATTGGGTGTGTGAATGTGCACGTTTGAGCTTCCAATTTAGCCACTGATGCACACGTGGCTTCTCAGAAATATTACTTCACACCTAGCACATCAAATCTTTGTTTTTCTTCAATATGTGACACATGTGATATTCATATGACTGTGGTTATAAAAAAAAAAAAAGAAATATGACCCAATCCTCACTTTTACACGTCCCCACCTGGAATAAGGCTTAGCTCAAAATGGGCCTCGAGGCTGAAAATCCCAAGGGCCTTCGCTGGGAGATAAATCTAACGTCACCAGGAAGATGGGGAGCAGCATCATTTGTTAGCAAGAATAGAAAAATTCATCCTGGAAATCGTAAATCATTAGACGGGCAGGCCCCAGTGAATGAGTCTCACCCACAAACAAATCGATTCGTGAAGTTATTGCACATTTCAATCCTCCCTTCTGCCTCCTTTCAAGCACCTGGAGAGACCATGTGGGCGTTATGATTTACATACACACACCAGGAGATTAGATGGTTCCAGTGTTTGACAGATATTTAAATCAGACGCTGATATTTATTTATTTGTTTACTTTTAAGGCTTGTGTAACAAATATCAATGTCAGCAGTTCAGCTTCATGGTGTGGAAGTGCCCAATCAATGCCTATTGTTCTCATAGCAACAGCTGCGAAAACTGGTCTTAATTATCATGAAGAAAGTCGAAATACCTTATTTATAATGTCTCATAATAATATGCCCAGGGTTATGCTTCTCATGACTTTATTCATGCCAATCACTTTCATTCCTATATTAGTTTCTAGGTTCAGAACTGTGCTGAGGTTGTTTTGAGCGAAGAAATGCCATCCATGCCATGAACAAGCCTGAAAGACAATTGACATGTTGCTTACTGATCATATCTGAGGGAAACGGCCCCATGGGAAATGATATTGCATCTTATGATCTGTTACAAATTGTACGTTGAGTTGTCAGAAATCCCTGTTGCCTTGTTTTAAATGAGAGCAGTCGGGGGATGTATTGACGGTAGTGCTTGTGCTGGCTTTTTAATTATCCACCGTCATATCTACTGGATCATAGAAATCATATATCTCTGCATGTATGATATCATTTACACACAACTCTGCTTACCCATACCACTTTACCATACCACCATTTATCTAATTTAAGGCATAGTTTAAAATGAGCGATGACGATTATGGACATCTGTATGGAAAACATATAATTTTAAGACACATTAGTGGTGGATTCAGTTAAGTCACATGCATTATTTATTGTAATTTCCACAATTTTGCTCCACAGCAAAGTTCAATGTTTGTGTGTTTCTAGGACCGAACAATTTTGACTATTTGAAGAACTTGGAATCACTATTCTGTTTTAAATACAACATTGTTTTTTGCTCTTTTTTTGAACTGCGCTATTTCCGAGATGTGTATCTCCTGACATCTGAGGAAACGGCACAGGAATATTGTGCTGGGTTTATCTTTGCCCTTTGGAGCTAGAACTCACTCTCGTCTATGCTTCATAACACCACTTGCTGCCTTGAAAGCAGAGCTGAGCTTTACATGTGAATGCATTTATGAAAAGGGTCTAGCGTTGATGTCAAAGATGATTCATCACACACTATTGTGTTCAAAAGAATGATTGTTTATTGCCAGTGTGCGAACAAAATAATATTGAACTGCACAAATACAACTCTCAAACTCATCTAAATGAATTATCATACACGGCCAAACTTGTATTGCATGATTTAAACAATGCACTTGCAGTATAAACTGTAACTGCACTTCCCCTGTAAAGCAGTTTCACTACATTTACTTAAATCAGTCATTCTTTTTCCCCCTCCCAACGTTGAATTTGGAAACATCTAACTCCCCCAGCTCTCTCCACATTCATACTTTAATGGAATTTCGGTGTGCACAGCCAGATAGATGTCGACAGCATGTGCAGAATCACGGATTGACCTTTCCGGTGGAGAGAGAAATTGCATCACCTAATACCTGTTGTGGCACCAAAATAGATGGATTAATTTCAAAGAGGTTAGCTGAGCAAGTTTGATCCATCTGCAGCAGGATTACTTCTCCTTCAAAATAACAAGAGGAGGTGTCTTATTCAAAAGTATTGCTAAGAAATTGCATTTAGTCTTATGTGTGCCAGGGCTAAAGCTATATTTTTAACATTTATAAAAAAACTCAATAATCAACAAAGCTGATATGATTTTGCTGACAAGCTGTATATCATTTCGCAGTTCCATATTGAAAGACATTTTCTGCTCTCGTGACACATCCTATGGTTTGGAGAACAGCAGCCTGTCTGCAAGGCTCATCATGGGATGGGTGCGCTCCCTGAGGCTGTAACCCATGTCTGGCCTGCACTCACATCCATGTGTTGCCTGACCCAGACAATTCTGTGCACCTGAGTCTTAGTTTTCCCTTTCCTTTTGACAAAAAGACATTATCTTGCAACCCGGAAGGGTGAAATACTCTATTTAGACCTTTTATGTCAACAATCTCAGTACATTTTTACTTGATATGAATTGTGTGTAATTCTTTTTCTAGTCTGTTAATTATTGTTTCATGTTTTATTTCATATTTTCTTATAAAATCAGCAAAGGAAAGAACATTCAGTCGATGGGTATTCACAATATTTTAAATTACACAAAATATACACACCAACATATAAAGGTTTTACTGCCGTGCTCCATTCAGGACCTAGATTTTACTGGAGGACAACTTGAACTTGTCGTGACCGCTGCTGTGGAGATTTATCTTTGCCAAACAGAATGTTTCTATATTGTTGACATTTAGTGTTGAATACATATTAATGAATACAGTCACAAGCTCAAATGTGCTAAAAATAACCTGGATACATTTCTTCTCAAACTAAAATCTAGAGTAATATAAAGTACATCAACTGAAAGAAAAAGGAAGAAAAAAACCACGAGAAAGGATTACATCCTGGTCTGGACTTCAGTAAGTGGGGAAAGTTACAAATATGACAAATCAGAGATGGAAAATCTTTTGACCGTTGTTTTTATTTGTCTCATCCATCATCGTGAGCCATAAACAAGCCAGTAGCGTCTTTTAAGATCCAGAATACAGTTTTAGTCATCACTTCCATGAAAGAGCCCACTCGTCCAACAGGATAAGCTGAGCTGCTGCTTCACTTTAGGCTCTTGGACTATAGCCAAGCAAAGGACCTCATAGATGAATCTATATATCACCCACTTCCATAAAGTCTCAGACTATTCTATATACAATATACTCAGATGTTGTCTGTATTCTAGTTGACTGTCTCTCCACTAGTGCCACTGTATTTTTCACATGTTGTTGCATTGGGACAAAATACCAGCTTATCTACCAAATACAATATTAGGGAGAGGCAATGTGATGTAAAAAAACATTATGAAACTAATCTGTGTGCATGTCTAAGAGGGATTATGTTTGTCAGGAGGAAAGAAATGAGCTTGAATGCTTTTTTTAGAAATGGCATTGAATGTCTGTAAGCAGTGGAAGTAGTTTGTGAGAGATGATCAATCTCAACCTTTGTTTGACCATCCCTAATGAAACTCTTATTCCATACCTAATGGAGCCTGATAAAGGTCATTCATATAGCTCATGCACATAAACACTCCATCTCCTCTGTACTGAACAATCTCTTGGCACTTCATTCATTTCTGCTTAGTTCCACATAGTTAATCCTATAAAAGAGGAATATGGCTGATGTTTTGTCACCCATAGTGTTTATAAAGACAGTGTGAAAGCTGGATGTTTTTCCTGTGGTTTTGTAGCAGGTTGCTAATGCCACCAAGTAGCAAACTGTGACTATTCACATGGATCAATCATCCGTCGGAACATGTAGGTGCATGCATGTGTTCATCCGCGTTAGTGCCGTGATATGTGAACCTAAATACTCAAGGACAGTGAGCCCCTTCAGCACTCCACACCCACACGGGGCCATTGTGTTTATGTTTTATACATTTCAGTGCCCATCTTCCTCTTCTGCTTTTTAATCTGCGTTCAGCGAGTGTCTTGGTGTTTTAGAAAAGGAAATTGCATCTTTAGAATAGTAATGTGTTGGGTGGGTAATGCCATTATAGATCATTTCCAGTGAGTGTATATAGTGGGAAGTATGCGTCTGAATATTTATGTGTCACTTCTCTTAT
>NC_046983.1:9748600-9768600 GCF_009769545.1 Cyclopterus lumpus | reverse complement strand
ACTGGGGTGAGTGGCAGGGTGATGGGAGTTCATGAACCCATAAAGTTTACGTGGCCGAGACGCTGCAGACCATATCTCATTACTGGGTTGGCTTGAAATGAGATGGGCCCCTTTTTGCTTGTCCCTCACTGGTTCGATTGATTAGTCGACAGCCAATCAATGTTAATTAAGGTGTAGAGAATCCTTTAAATGTGTCATATGAATCATTGTGTCAGACCCTGTCTTAACCTTCGCAAGACTTACGCAGCACACAGCCTTACTGGGGAATGATAACCTTTTATGTATTGCAAGATAATGGTAGTCCGTACATGAGTATGGATGGTCTGTACATTCTGTAGCTTGCATCAGCTGACCTCATGAAGATCACATTCACAATGGTTGCTCGAACACGTTATAAGCGTTTTCTTTTTCTTTTTGCAAACAGATGCACAGCAGCGACAGATCAATACTAGTCAGAACGTTTAAGAGTTAATGTTTTGAGATAAGTGTTGCTATCATGTGTGGCGAAAGGCTCTCTGTGCATATGAAGTGGGGCTTTGATTGATGACTGCCCAAAACAAAATGTCACATGAGAACACCACCAGCACCATAATTGTGTTTTTTAATGAAGACCTGCATTTCATGTCGGAGCTGATATCGCACACACAAGATTGTGTCTAGCCCCCTCCTCTCCACTACCACCACTACCATCCATCATGCAGTAATAACAATGTGACCTGTTCATGGTTTGAAGCCCAGTTTCAGGTCCATGACTTCCAACTATACCCTTCAACAGAAAGATGAACTTACCCATGAGATTGTTTTCTGAACCTATAAAGGGTGAACTATCTCCTCTTGAAGTGTCACACAACTCCGTCCCAATACACCCGGCTTTACTCCCTTAATGGTTTCAATTACTTTGCCTCAATCAGGGTGGCATCTGAGATCTCTAGTCCATCAGTTATTCATGTATCCCCATAAATATAATTTATCTACAGCAGCATTACAGTCGACCTTTCAAGAATATAAACAACTATAACAAAATACACTTTTATATATAAGAAAGGGTTCACAAGTCAAATACAGATGTTCTTAAATACAAGATCATAAAATACTGCAAACTACTTACATCCAATACTCCCATCTTATATGAATCCGAATAAAAAATTCAGAATGCCTAAAAGTACATTTTTAATCCTTTTACGACTCCTACTTAGTTACTATGTATTTGTCCAAAAGACTAGATAAATAATTTCCGTAAACCGTAGAACTTCCTAATGATCATAATCTACGCAACAGAATAGTTGTTCAACTCTATTAACCACACACTATATCTGACTTATATGCTACTGTAAGCTAATAAGCGTCTTTGAGTGTCTAGAAAAGCGCTATATAAATTGAAAGTATTATTATTATTACTGTATATTGTTGCCAATCAGAAGGGCAACATTGTCTGCTATTAAGATGTTGCTATTATTGCTCTTTTCTCTGTTTTCAGATGTAATAACCGGACCCAGTGTGCTGTTGTGGCGGGACCAGATATATTTCCTGACCCTTGCCCAGGAACCTACAAATATCTGGAGGTCCAATATGAATGTGTACCCTACAGTATGTATTTCTTTATTATCTCACACTCTTAAACTCCTCATGCTCTTAGCCATGCTCACTTCTAACAACAATGGCTCATCAACAACCATATCAACATGCACATGAGTAATGGTCAAAATGTGAAACAGCTTAAGATGCAGTCGTGGATGTGAAGACAAATGACGATCCCTGTAATACAAAAAGCATAATACAGTCTTTGAGTGGAGTAAATATTATTGACAGTGTTGTTTACATGTGAAAAATTATACACTATAACCGTGTAGAGGAATATTTATGTATTGACACGATACTATGTCTTTGTTCTAACGGACAGGAGATTAACACTTTCTTCATTCTCTTCATCCTGCATGGCATCAATTATGTCAACAGCTTGCCAGCTTACGGTCACCTTTTTTAGAAATGTAACATCCTCTGTGGGATATTGGTTGTGTAATTTATTGATGCTAAAATAAGCGGATCCGAAGTATACGCTGTAATACAACAGGCAAATAATTTGAGACTGATGGAAAATTGTTACACAGAATCATACGGCTGTGTGGGAATTATGTTGTCAACAACTAAAACTGCTAATGTAATCAGTGGAGGGAAGCGTGAGCTACATCTCTTTTTCAGATGGTGCTTGTCAGCGCCACCAGCTCCCTCCGTTCTGGTGCTTTAATATCTTTGAGGAATCATCATGTCATGTCTCTGTTAGCATAGCAGCAATAAAGGCAATATGACTTTCATCCAAATACAACGTTAATGTTGTTTTTAGTTTAGTGGACGCCAGTTAATGTTCAGACTCGTGAAGCATCTCTGAAAGGAGTGAATAAAAAGGATTGAATTAGTGCGGCAGGTGAAAAAACGCTGTGACGCTCTACATAACTTGAGTGGAAACATTTGGGCAGAGAAGGGAGGGACAGGATGGACACATCCAGGAGAGGCCAGAGGAAGTGGCGTGGACATTGCCAATAGGACCTATTGTGTTATGATGTTTTGAAACACCAAAGCCACAGTAATCCTAACATATTGTTTGCCGTGTTGTATAAAGTACTGATATAGAAATAGAAATATTTGGTCACAAATATTTATCGGTGTCGTTGGCTGTAAATTTGAATCATAAGCATCTTTTTAACATTTGAGGTCCTTACATGGCTCCCTCACTAGTCCGCCTGATGAGAGCATTCATGTTTTGAAGTATAAAACATTTCTACCTGTGATTCAATAGTGGCAGATGGCTCTTATATAACCAACTGTTTACACCGACCCAACTAAAGCTCCAATGGACAGAAACATAAATGTAATCAACTGTCTAACTTTGAGTTCCTGTCAATATTCAGACGCAGCGGGTGTTGTTCACACCGTGACTTCATGTCCATCCCATTCTTGTGAATGCAATATCTCAGGATCGCCCTGAGGGCACTTCTTAGATTTTTGCTCAAAAGTCAAACTGGACCTTTTGTTTTGATGGTCTCAGGTCAAGGATCAAAGATTAGCGTCAATTTGTATGCTAATTGTAACAATTTTGCACTAATGTCTAATAGGATGAAATGATTAGGTGATGACATTGTGTACAGACATGGGCGTTAACAGACATAGTCACACATTATGACGGCATGTAAAAAAGCTTCCATCCAGTGCAGAGGGATTGAGAGAGGGTGGCATTGGTAATAGCACCCTTCGATCCCTGTGACACATTGTTACTGCTGTCCTCTCAAACAGAAATGCCATGCCACCCATGGGAACCACGGCATTCGCATTCAGCTGTCTGACTCCACTACTCACCTTCCACCTTCCTTAAACATGGAAACGTCTTCCCCAACGGCTTCTGGCAGCTGTGTTGTAACATCAGGGGGGGAAATGCCGGGCACCTTGTCTGGCGTAACTATGGATTGTGTCCAGGACCATTGGAGGATAACACATTCTGCTGGCAATGCAGAAGTCATGTAGGCGTTTATTTGTATATTGGGCAGGAAAGCAAAGTGTAATCACAAACAGTCGCTGGAGATGGATTTTGAAAACATATTTTATTGCAGCTTGTGAATGCAATTCATCTGTGACAGCCCAGCGGACTCACTCCCTTCCTGCCTCCCAAATGAAGCAATCCTTGTGGCTGTAATGTGCAATATAGACAGCAGTTTTTGTGTTCAGACAAAATGTGTGCCACCTGTTTTACATAATAACTCATAAACCCCAAGGTCAATGGCTGCATCACGCGGAAATCTGCAAAAATAGAAATTCAAGCTAAAAGGGGTTGACTTGTTATTTTGAGGAATAATAAGGTATTTACATTGTCAAAGTTTGAGACACAACGGCTCAATTGTAGATGGCCGTTTTACCAAGTTCCAGTGTGTCTAATAAGGGAAGCCACCTCTCCTTCAGTGGTGGAGTCTTGACTCTATTGCTCTGACAGGCTCTCCTTCTCTGCCCTAATACTCTTTTTCCCTCACTCTCAACAAAGTTTGTCCTTTTAAGTGCACTGCTTTTCCCCTCCCCACCACCCATATCTCTTTATTTGCTCCCTCTGTGCCCTCCTCTCTTCTTTAGCACCTTCACTGACGGCTTTGATCTGTATTCTACTTGTGGAGCTTCTTTTCTTTTAGGATAAATTACCGCTCTCTTCTCCGTATCTTTATAAGCCAGCAAGATTGTACAATCAGATCCGCCGTTAATAATGGCAGAGGAGTGTGCTAAATCGATGGACACATGCCGCAGATACAATATTGATTTTATTAATTCACGATTTGATCCGCTCCATCACTTGCAATGGGAATTCCTTTTTCTTTTTTTTTCTGTTACAATTACTACGAGGAGTGCCTGTGCTGTGTGGCAGTGTGGGAGCACCAGGCATTCCGTCATATTTTCATTTGAACTGAATGCTTATTTGATATAAACTGTGTGGGAGGAAATAGCATCACATCGAAGGGTGTAAATGGCACTAATAGAAAGGTGAACCGATAAAGAAATACATTAATACACAATTCTGGATGAAAAACAAAGTACTAAATACATGCAACTAAAAATAATTTGACCCTGTAAGTCATGTAAACTCATTCTTCATCTGCCAGAGGTCTCTGTCTTTGTTGTACTCGTGCAGTGTGTGCATGCTCCCCCATGCACTTTACAGATTAGTAAGGCTACCCTCAGGCAGAAGTGATGCGCTGACCCTTCATGATGACTCATAAACATGACTTTGCACCAATGGTGAACATCTGCCTCTGCCCCGCCCCCTCACCTTGACTTTCCACGGCTCTGTGGAGAGATAAATATCTCTATTCTCTTAGTGCCTTATTAAACCTTTCTCTCTGTGTAGCTCCTCCCAGAGGTCGAGCTCGTAAGAGGGCAACACAACTGTGTCAGCCTCCTCCTTACCCAGTGTTCTTCATCAGGAGTAATGAAGCACTTACATCCCCTCTGTGGCCCCTCAAACTCTGACTAGGCGGACCAAAAAACGCATTGAAACCTGCTTTGTCGCTAAAAGACTCGTTCTGCTGTTGACAGCTTGCGGTTTCCTTTCTTGTCCTTCTCCTGAGCATCAGCCATCTCCCTGTAGTCCAGCAGTGAGATGTCGTTTCATGGCATCCTGACTGATCTATTTGGTCCAGGCAAGCGGTCAAACCCCTCGTCCCCAAAACATTAGGTCCTGGAAACGCTTTTGATCAGTTCACTTTTCAAAATTGACACTTCAGTATGCATGGCAGATGAAGTGGAGGGAAAGTGGAAGACGGACAGGACGAGTGTGGGAGAACAAAGGCAGAAAACCCGCTGGCAGTCTCTTTCTATACGTAAGCCACTAGTTCCCCCCACTGTTTGTAGCTAATAAGGACAATGTACAATCCTGTCTCACACTGTGGGATCCAGCTCAGCCCTGTCAGATATGGCTCACACGTCGGAAGCTAAGCCAGGACATATAATCATGCAATCATTTCTCTGATTTGAACGCAGCGGAATAATCCTGAGCTCAAACGTGATAGGAAACTTGCCATGTAATTTGGCGAGTTCTTTAATTTCCAACTTACCTAATTGTTTTTTTTAATTAATTTAGCTAATAATAACACACCTAACTACAGAGGGGGGGGGGGGGGGCTCACTGAATAATGGAGTAGATTGTTTTGGCATGTTCTACTCAGCACCTGCTACCAATCTCTGTCCTTCTGTGTTGGCAGGTGAAACCATGAAATTGATGCTCTGCACATGGCTATCACGTACAATGCAGCTTGCGCAGATTGTGGTGTGATTACAGAGTCCATTATGTAGTGGTCACACCTAAGGTAAACACCACCTGGGTGACCAGGATGGGACTTCCTGGCTGTAGTGTGGACCATGCGATTGGTTATGTTTCTCGTCAGGGTTTTAGTGTCTCCACACATGTCAGGATTTTTGGTTATAAATAGGAATTGCGTCTAATCTGATGTTCAAATGTAGCTTGGCTTTAGCCGCTCAGTATTCAAACACCATCAGCAGTCTTCCAAGCACCCAGGCAGTTCTCTTTTCCTTGGATAATCTTGCAGCAATTTTAAGCTTCTTCAAGAGTAGATCACTCTGTTTGATGTTATCGGTAAATCTACTAAACAGATTGTATGGAAGTTCAGTGGCTTTTTGCCCTTGAGCTCTCCAAACCACGTTCATCAGGTCTACGGTGGGAGGCAACACCGTGACAGCAGATACATCACACAGCCACACCCTCCTCGCTTCCTGACGAAATGCCAGTGAGCATTAGCCTTCTTGTTCAGACAGCTTTTTTCTTTTCCCCACCTGAGCGACCAGCTCCACTTCTTCCCATGTGTGACGGGCCTGTAATGCCATCACATCACTCAGTGACATCTGACCACTCCCCAACCCACACAGCAGGCGCTGGCGACTACCACTCTCCGTCATATATTTCACACACTGAATGCACGCTGGAGTTTGCAGAGATTGATTTTGTCACAGCACATTTTTAATCTGTGCTTTTCAGAAACACCTGTCTTTACATGTTATAGTCCAACTGAAATCACAATGATTTATCTCTTTATTTGCAGTCAAAAATAATTCCATCAAGCCTCTGAAGGGTGTGTCAGTGTTTTTGCTTGATTGACAGTTTAGCTACCAGGCTCATTTGCTGCAGGGATGCGGAGAGACCGTATACAACTGTACCCTAGAAGCCAATGACGGACAAGGTTGTGTCAAAAGTGACAAAAGTATTAAAGCATTTTTATCTTGGTTTTTATCCAAAAAGTTAATTTAGATAACAGAAATTGTTAAAAGATAACACACTACTCGTATTATTCCGTTCATATAAAAGGTTGATGAACAATACTAATATCACATGGAAAGTAAAATGTATAGTAATGAATAAGACACCAGCTATATCTACTCTACATCTTTTGAAAAAAGGTTTTGGGGCTGGATTAACAAAAGTCCTACAGAAATAAAAATTCATTATTTTCCCAGTCGAGAGGCGAGATAATTGCACAGGGACCTTGCTTACCAATGTGGATAAATGGTGGTGTGAAAGAGGTGAATCTGGACATGCGGAAACTGTTTTCCACCGCTAATAGCTGAATAAACTGGTGTAATCTATCAGGCTCTTGTTTTGTGTCGGCTGCTCTCTCGCTCAATACAACGTGCATACAGGATCATCCCGTGCTTTTCATGGGCGGACAAAAATGTACATTCCAACATATTGGAATAAATGCTCTTTGCACACTGAACAAGCTTCTGGAAATGTTCATAAACACTTCAATTTATAAAACGCAAGCAAAGCCTTTATCTGTTTTTCCTTCAACTGCCAACCACCACACACACACACGCACACACACATACACACACACATACACACACACATACACATACACATACACATACACATAGGCACACATGTCAAGTGTCGAGGATATAGTACTAATTAGAGATTTATCTCTGTGGGCGGTCTCTCCTTTTAATGATCACCATACTAATCAAAGCTCCTTTTCCATTTCCTTGTTCCTTGTCCTTTTTGTCTTTGTTCACTGATGTTCCACCATGTCCAGCCACACACCAGGCTAAACCTCCTCTTCCCTTTCTTTTCCACTCCCACTCCCACAACCCCCCCTCCCCCATCCCCATCCCCATCCCTCTGTTCTTTTTCCATAATTTCAAGGTCCTTGAAAATCAAGAAATATTTCATGAGGTCCTATTAGGTTATTTCTGCTCCAATTGCCGCTGTGTTCCACAAAAACTGTATTTCATTTAGTTTTTCTCCAGCTGCACTCTCCCTCTGTTGTTCTGTCCCGCGTGGGTAGCAGGTTGGATGAGTGCCAAGTCCTTGCATCTGTCCCTCAAAGAGAGACAAACACACATGTATGCACACAAGCGCACACGCGCGGCATCCTGCATTGTCAAGGTTATAAGATAGCATTGCAGCTTCCCAGTAGGAGGGAGAGAGAAAGTGATGGAAACTGAAAGGGAGACACGAGGGAGGAGATTGAATAGGTACAAGAAAGGGGCACAAAGAGACAAGTAGTTGAAAGAAAAACAGGGGTGTTGAGAAATGGAACATGTAATGATGGTGTGGGAGACTCATGAGCACCAACAGAGGGAAATGATGGGGGGGAAAGAAATGAGGGAGATGAAGAGAGAATCCAGAGAAAGAGAGATGGTAGCCTGCGTGTCCTCCCCCATCCTTAGGCACATGCTATTCAAGGCCTCGTAATTTGTGTCATTAATTAAAAAGCTGATGGGATGGAGTTAAGGGGTTTGCACTCTGCATCTCCATAGTTGAGAGAGGGAATGGAAAAAAGAGGGGGGAAATATTGCAAAAAATAGTGCAGCCATTCCACCATGAATCTCTATTAGCGGCTAATGATACCATTCTGATACCTCTCTACCATTAGTGTGAAATTGGGAAGCGTTAATTATTCAAATGGAAATCCATACAGCTGCCACTCACATGATGGGGTCGGGCTCTCAGTCGCTCATTGGCTAACAATGGGGACTCAGCGTGTGTCTCAAGCTCAGAGTGGACTACAATACGTATTCAGAGCAACTTCTCACGAGCAAATTATATTTGAAATTATTAATTATCGGTGCAAATACTGTATGGACTGCATTATACAGTGGTAATATAATTGACTTATATAGGGTATGGTATGGCTGAACAGCAGGGTGCTTTAACATTGCCTGCCTATATTATCTACACTGTTAAAGCTGAATTACATGCTAACTTGCTTGTTGCAGTTTTTGATTGGAATGGAAATTTTTCTAACCATGAAAAGTTTTATTTTCAAGGGTAGGTTTCTTGTTGAGTTCATTACATTTGGTTACGACAGCTTGACCAATTAGGTGAGTTGCAGCATCAGCCATGTTGCCTTTCCCAGCTTTATGTGTCTGGCAGGGTGAACCATACAGCAGCCAGACTGTTACAAGCTGCATGCAAACAGTTTACTGACTTATTGTTTTGCCCAAACCTTTTGCCAGAATTGTCCACAACCGGTCCAAGCAATGCATTCACTTTAACTATGGCCTGGCACTTATCTGATTGGCTGTTTCCAAAACACAAACTAACCCAAAATGATCAAAAAAGATAAAAGCAAATACAAAATTGAAATATTAAATCACCTATTCATTTATAGGCATTGACTGTCTACATCTGCGTGGACAGCAGTTTTCTGTCCCTAGACTAATCTCCAGATAAATCTATATCGTGATAAGTGAGGGAGTAGGTTTAAGGTGTCTTAGAGAGTGCACTTTGCTGCTTCCAGGTGTGCCTATGTGCAATGTTGTGAAGCCGGGTGTTGGCAAATTAATCCTCGATAATTAATGCATGATAACAGAACTTGGTCAAATGTCGAGCCCAGTTGATCTCTACAATTTAAGGGGATTTCTTTCCCTCATTTCCAATGATGACATTTCCTCCTTCCGGTTTGCTTTGGCATCCAAGGGAGGGTGACTACTGCTGGTCATCTGTTGTATCTCTAGGAACATGTGCAGGACCTTTTATTAACCGTCTTGCCCATTGTTAAGGCCGAATGATGAGCCATTTTCCTTTGTCACTTTCCCCATCAGACTGGTGAAATAACTTTTTTAAATTATAGGTTCAAGCAGTAATTGAACCCACACTGAAGTTGTTAAAATGCAAAAGAGCTTGCAGCGCTGTCTACCCTTTAACTCCAACCTTGGTGCACTCTGGTTCTATCATGAAATTAGTGTAGCCTAGTATTTTTAATTTTTTTTTTGCAATCTCATTTCTGCTTTCACTTGGTAACACTTTATAACTACACGTTATAAAGCATTAGTTAAGTATGAGTAAACACTTAATTCACCATTTATAAAGCATCGTTCCACATTTTACAAATGATGGATTCACCATTTGTAAATTAACTATTATATAATGCTTCATAGCTTGCAGTTATTATAAAGTGTTACCATTTATTTTTGTTTGTCTCTGTAATATCACTTTGCGATAACTAATAATAATAATTAATACTTAATTTACAAATGGTGAATATATCATGTATTAAGTGTGGAACAATGCTTTATAAATGACGAATCAAGTGTTTACTCATACTTAACGATGGCTTTTAGGCGTGCAGTTATTATAAAGTGTTACCTGATGCTTTGATGCATGGCCACTCAATACTCGTCATCTCCTTGTTTCAAATAATTAGCTAATTTCCTCATTCACTGTTTTCCCTGTTTTAAGTGTTGGCGAGTGATGTGATCACCATTAACATCATCATCCCACAATCGAGTGGAGTATCTCTCTCTAATTGTTCTAGTGTAGCCTTTCAATGGTCTCTACTGTACTACTGTACTCAGGTAAAAAGCTCTTGGTGTTGCCCTTAGCCATTATGAAACAAATTGTGTATAGAATCAGGAACACCTCGGGACATGCACGACTGTGTCCTTAAATATCAGTACAAGACTTTGTCAAGTGTTTATGAACCTAAGTGCAGATAAAGGATCATTCATCATGTATTCATCCGATGAATAATGTACACAATGGCCTGTTTTGTGTGATGGAAGATGACGTAACCCTTTCATTGAGGTGACGGTACCTCCGAAAAGGACACGGATTCTTTTTATTTGTTTGTGTGCATATTTTGAATAGTTTAATTTTTCTCAGACATCAGTGAGGATACAGAGAGAAATAGAAGGATATGGGAGAGAAAGGGATTGGATGAGAGGATGAGAGAGAGCTAAGTGCTTTTTAGTGACTCAATGACAGCCGTGACCAAAATCGCATTAAGGTCACAATGGGGGTGGCGGGGCAGAGTAAAGAAGCTTCTCAAATGAATCAATTCTCCGTCTCACTCTGCTTTTCCTGCTGCTCCGCTTCCATCGATGGCAGCGCAAATGAGGTAGTTCAGGGCTATTATCACAGGTACATCTCTGACTATACTGTATACTGTATTTGCAGTGAAACATGAGTGGACGCTGCATGAACAAATTGCTTTGAAGGATCCGAGGGGTGACCTTGCTGCATCCAGCAGCGTGTTCTGGTCAAGGGACGAGGCCGCATACTGTACAGTAGCCCCAGGAGTGGCGTATTTCCTTGTCGCGAATTTCATCCAAATCCTTTACTCCCTTCTCGCACAATCTCCCACGGCGATTGCGTGGTATACCTGCTCTCACATCCCCACCGCTTAATGCCTTTTTCTATAGATCATTACCCTCCTCTCCCCTCGCCACTGTAAGCTATCGCTCAATCAGATATTCCGGCCTCCCGCTGGCCCCTGTTGTGTGGCCGTTGCACATGGGAAGTGAAGAGGCTTCAATCGGCTATTTCCTTTGATTTGATCGATGGGGTCCACGTGTAGTTCCGAGTTATTGGCAAATTCGAGTTGCCGGTAATAGTGATTCAGCTGTAGCCCAGAGCTATTGTTGCACAGGCTCTGTGTGGACTTATCGTGTTTCTATGACAGCTGGAGTGTTTGCTGTTGATGAGGTGCAGGGCTGTACCAGTGTACAATTGTATGATCTGACCAACACAGACGACTTGTTGAAAGCCTCTCCCCTCCCCATTATTTCTCTCTCTTTTGGCTCTTTCCCTCGTCTGGATCAGCTCCACCTCACTTGCTGCTTTTCATTGGCTCACCGCCTTGCATTAATATTGTTCTCCTCTGATAACTTCCTCATCTTTTAAACTTTACCCCTCCCGTGCCTATCCACTGACCTCCATACCTCACTCACGGGCACTCTCCATTTGGAGGAGAGGACTCTTGTAAGCCCTGGTAACGGAGGTTAATCCTCTCTTATTAGAACCGGGATTACTGAAGGGGAAAAGACAGGACCAGCCAAAAGCCATGCCTGACATATACAAGCTTGTCCACAAGAGGAAGCAACACGCATAGTGTGTTGAAAATAAAAAAAACTATTAAAAAAAACTGCAGGTGTGTGTGTGTGTGTGTGTGTGTGTGTGTGTGTGTGTGTGTGTGTGTGTTGTGAAATGTAGGCTACTCAATTTGCATTTTGGGTTCTTTTTTTCTCGCAGTTGTACCCTGGACTCATAAGCTTGCTTGTAAGTGGCCATAAAGTTGAATGATTTGATGGCTGTACAAAAAGTCATCTGTTTTACACATCACCATCCCTCAGCCATCACTGCAAAAATGTAAAAAAGCCAAAAAAGATCACTTACAATTTATGACTTGAGTAATCTGTCTTTTTTTCCAACAGGCTCATGTGTGATGCAGTATTGGTTTCTCTTTCCTAAAATCTTATGATTGAATGTGTTGTGTGCTTATTCCACTAACCCCAAGCTCTTCTGATACTGTTGTGTGATTGTTACAAAATAAAGACTTCCCAGTTATCACATCATTAATCTGTTCTTTCTTTTTTCTTTCTCTCTCTCTCTTCCCTTCGTGCCTAAAAATAGAAGTGGAACAAAAAGGTAACTAAATGCCAACAACTTTTCTTTTTCATTTGCACTTTCATTTGAGCAAAGGCTTGCTTGCTTTACTTTTTGTGGGTGATGGTGAAAGTAGGTGTCTGATATTGTGTTGCTTTGTGTTCATCATATGGTTCATTGGGGAGGTTAAACATGTCATTCATGGGGAAATTGAATTGATCAGGTAAACAGTGTTATAAATATACCTAATTAGCAAACGCTTTCTTTCATTTAGTCGTGTACATGCTGCAGCATCCAAAACAGTGACTATCACACTGGACCTTCTTTCTTTGTTCATTACAGTAACACATATTGACGGCTCTTTTGACATTGCCACATATATGATTATTCTTGAGGGTAAGGTCATTACAGAGCTGCTCTCCAGTGAAATCCCATCACCCCGGGGTGTTTTTAGTCCCTTTAATAAAAGAAGATTATTCAGGTCTGTTTTATCAGCTGCATACTATTAAAGGAGAGGGCTATACAGGGTGATCAATAGTTTGTCATATAAGCTGTCAGCATTTCTGATTATAGCTCTAACATGATGATGGCTATAATCTTCAGGGACTCACTAGTCAATACTGGAGACAGATCATAGCGGTCATTATTATTTTCTCAGCACCGCGTGATGCTGCAGAACATATACTAAATCTTCACGTGTGCCCCAGGAGCATTGTGATTGTAGTCTTATCTTTCTACATGAGGTGGAAATGTGTCCTTTGTCAGACGTTAACTACAAAGCTGGATTTAAGTCAAAGATGGAAATGGAATCATTAAGCAAGAGTCAAGAGTTTTGCTTTAATAGCTGTGCAGTAAATTTGAAGTTTCATAGTAGTCATGCATTAATGACATAACACTGAAATCTGTGGCAAAGAGAAGGAGCAATGAAGCTGAAGGGGGCTTCAAAACATTTCATAGAGATGTCTGTGCTGCTGAGAACAGTATTATTCCCCATGAAAGCCACGATTGCTTTTGTATTTCATTCACTCCTCCATGCTTCCATCGTTAAGAAGCATATTTTACAGAGCCCAGTGTGCTTGTCAGTACAAAGCTTACCTTCTCTGACCCTGTACCCCAGCACATCTCATCTTTTTCAACCACAGAAACGGCCCTCTTAGCATTTAGTGGAGCAGCCGCTGAGATGTGTGCCAAGGCGTTATGTCAACAGGACGCTTCTCGCCACATTTTTCACCTGCAGGTAGACAACATGGTTAATCTTAAGAGATTACAAGGGAAAGAAGCCTCTGTGTTCGCTGTCTCTTTCTCCTCCTCCTCCTCGAAGCGTGCAGCTTTTACCTCCCGACGGATCTGCGGCGAGAACCTGTCAGCGCTGTGTCAGGCTGCCGGCCCATTACAGTGAAAGGAGCTCTGACACACACTTAGTTTTTATGTGATGTACTGTAGGGGCCAAACCTGGGAAAATCCTTTGTTTCTTTCTATCAGACTTTGGCCAGTTTCTCTCTTTTTGACATACGTTTCTTTTATTTTTAAGGAATAATCTTTTTTTTCGGTGTGAATATAGTATAGTCATTTTTGTTTGAATCATTTGTTCTTACGTTGTAGTTTCAAGATTAATGTGTCAAAATACTCCAGGTTTTATTTCAATGTAATTCAGTTCAGATGTCGTCTTTCTTCAAAAGACAGAAAATTATAATTGCCTCAGTCCCTGATAATCCATAATCAACTGAAATTAGCTTTTGCAAACGTTTCCACTATTGACCGGCTCCAGCTGTATTGCCATGGCCTGGCTTTATCAGATTTGTGTACAAACCATTTCACATATAATTAGTTTACTCTGTGGTATTGTAAATCCTGCTGCAGACTAAAAACGTCATGTCGGGGAAATAATGGACGGCCAATCATTATATAGATGATGTAATTACTGTAATTATGTCTTGTTTTCTATCTCCTAAAGGGCTGCCTCGGCCAATAATTAAGGCATAGCTATTTATCCAAATATTTAAACTTTGGGTTTGTCTGCTTTATAATATTTATAAAATTGAGTGTTTTAATGAAAGAAACTTTTTTTTCCTGTTGCAATTATATGTAATTTAGTAGACATTTGCTGAGAAGCCACTTTGTGAAGGAAAACAAACTAAAATAGTAACGTGTGTAAGTCAGTCCGTCCGTGGTAAATTCAATATGATCATCTGAATTATTTCTGCTCTACATTAAGTCAGAAAATATAACCCTCACTTGCTCTATCCACAAGTCTGTTCTTACAGTGACGTTGTAAACTAATTGCGTTAAGGCCGAGAGACTAACTGAATTGGAAGTATCTTATATAGAAATAACAAACTGCACGTTTGAAATAATACAAACAATGTTTGAGTTTATATATTTCCTGTTTACCTTTTTATTTTCATGGCACAACATTTACTGTCTGTAATCTTGTCTACATTCATTCGGATCATCCCAACACTGATGAAGAGACTCAATATCTTAGTCCTGCACGGTGGAGAAGATTGAGCTGCAGATTTCAACTTCAATGTATTTGCATGCAGTTGCTGTTTAAGTTATTGAGGAACAATACCTGCCAATGTAACTCTGTACTTGTCTTTCCCCTATTTTGGCTCCTCAGTATTCCTGTGCCCAGGGCTTCTGCGCAGGGTGTACCAGAGCGAGCACCTCTTTGAATCAGACCACCAGTCAGGAGCCTGGTGCAAAGACCCTCTCCAAGCCTCCGATAAGATTTACTATATGCCCTGGACACCCTACCGCACTGACACATTGACCGAATATTCCTCCAAAGAAGACTTTATCGCCGGAAGGCCGACGACAACTTACAAACTCCCACATCGTGTGGATGGAACAGGCTTTGTGGTCTATGACGGGGCTCTATTCTTCAACAAGGAGCGCACGCGCAACATTGTCAAGTTTGACCTGCGGACTCGCATCAAGAGCGGCGAGGCCATCATTGCCAACGCCAACTACCATGACACGTCTCCATACCGCTGGGGAGGGAAGTCCGACATTGACTTGGCCGTTGACGAAAATGGCCTTTGGGTGATTTATGCCACTGAGCAAAACAACGGGCGGATTGTCATCAGCCAGCTCAATCCTTACACGTTACGTGTTGAGGGGACCTGGGACACAGCTTATGACAAGCGCTCAGCATCCAACGCCTTTATGATCTGTGGAATCTTGTATGTAGTAAAGTCTGTGTACGAGGACGATGACAATGAGGCAACTGGAAACAAGATTGACTACATCTACAACACAGAGCTAAGCAAAGATGGCTCTCTGGACATCGCTTTCCCCAACTCCTATCAGTACATCGCTGCAGTGGATTACAATCCCAGGGACAACCTGCTGTACGTTTGGAACAATTACCACGTCGTGAAGTACACTCTGGACTTTGGAGCGCTGGACAACAGACTCGGTAAGACCAACATATTTATTCATTCAGTTCACATAATATTCATACATGTTACTAGTTTTAATGTCCTCTTCTACTTGGGTCAGTGCAATGTGGTGTTTCAGAGCAAATGGCGATGACGTCAGACCATCAAACTTTAAAGTGTAAGACAATCTGAATGACATTTAGTTTTTACACTTACATTCTGGAAAATAACTCACATTACATTACTTTAATTTCTGCAACGGGATAATGACATTGGTACCTCCAGCCGTCCTTAAATTTGGTTCAGCGGAAGATATTGTAAAAGAAATACTGGCCACATTGTCAGGATTATTATATGGATTTGAGTCAATACATTTCCTTAATATATTTTGTGATCCACTGACCTCTCCTCAACCTCTGCCATCTTTCCACTTGGCCACATCAAATACTCTCTAAATGTAAGTGTTGAATTCCTTCCCCAGTGGATGAACATAGACCCTTCATCAGAATTTAGCTGACATCCCCAACAGGCCAGTGTCCTGTATAACTCCAAAGCAAAAGCAGGATACAAGGCAATATAACTACAGAAAGCCAAACAAGACGACATACAGTAAAAACTAAGACAAAAAACCTAGTTGAGAGAAGACAAGATAAAACAGTACAATAGATAAAAAACAAAACAATGAAAGAAATCCAAGTACTGGCACTCAAATGGCACTTACTCATTTTGTAGTCTGGCTTTCTTGAAGAAATTGTCCTTTCTTGATTCTTGTTCTGAGTTTGTACTCATGGTTGAATGCAATTATTGGAAGTCGCTTTGGATAAAAAAATATCGAGACCATAATGATGCTAGGTATGAACATAATCTATAGACAGCCATAACCTTTGCCTGACACATTTAAGCTCCCAAAAGAATGAATATCTTTGCCAATAATGACCCATTTGATCTACTTGCATGCCAAGAACGAACTACAGTTTAGCCTCGTTAATTGAAAGGCTCTAAGAAAAGAAAGAATGTACTCATCAAATTGATTTGCTCCACACATTCGTATATTGTATATAACAGCTTGGAATGGCAAGCTTTTGCAATAATTGACTTTATGAAATACTGCTCGATGTGTTACCGCTGTATTTTTACTTAATTGCCAACATGGAAGTGGAATAAAGTTAACCTTTAGAAAGTCTGCAGATACATAGAAGTGATTAGTATAAAACCTTGTTTATCAATTACATGATGAGCTTCATCAATTCTCCTTTAATGCTAGGAGACAACATTTGTCATTTACAAAAAAAACCTGTATTTTCTTGAAGTCTATGCCTAATTGGACATTTAACACTGCAAGTAGTCCACATGTTGTATTTCAGCCACAAACAAAACATGTTCCTCTCTCTAGCTGTTGCCTCTGCGTAGGAACAACTGCTCATATGAGACTTCCCAAAACTCTTTTGAAAAGTCTAATTTCTCCCCTCCATTGTTCTTTTTATAAATTAGTGCTTGTTGTGAAGCATGAAACGGAAAAAAACCCTGTTTTGACACACCATGGTAATTCTTTGCGCTATCTCATCAACAGCTCTAGTAAAAAATGTCACAAGTTATTTGAGTGTGAAGTCCCTAACTCTGCTTTCTCCTCTGAAGCTTTCGCTACCTGCCGCTTGCCAGTTTAATTTATTTTCCTTCGGTGGCTGCGACTCTACCCCAACTTTTTTTCCATCCACCGAGTCCTGCTTCAACACTCCCCGTAATATATTCATTCATTCAGTGACCATGCTTACAGCGTTTGGTTTTGATGATACACGGCTACTCGTAATATAATGTGTTATAGTTAAGGAGAGTGAAATTATGTTGTAATGTGCTTTTTGTATTAAATGATTATCCGTCACTTTTTAACAGTGATACACAATGAGCACACACACTTGCATGTGCACACACGTACACACACAGGCTAATTCACATGCAAATCCTCAACACTAGACTTGCCGGTGAGATGTTGAGTTGTGTCCTGCTGCCATTGTGCAGAATAAGCTGCCCAGTAAAGAGGCTGCTGCATGAATATAGATAGTAAAATGTTACATTAAGGGGATGGATGGAGTCAAAGAACAAATATATATATGTCAGATATACAGACTAATAAGAAATAAAGAAGTGATTGAATGGACTGTAAACCATTTAGTTTGATA
Organism: Cyclopterus lumpus; assembly: GCF_009769545.1. Lineage (NCBI taxonomy): Eukaryota > Metazoa > Chordata > Actinopteri > Perciformes > Cyclopteridae > Cyclopterus > Cyclopterus lumpus. The sequence goes on along the minus strand of NC_046983.1, from coordinate 9,750,667 downwards.
ACCCAGACCAAATACAAAAACAGAGGATGCAGGTTTATTCTGGTTAGAGCAAGTCTTTTTAGCTGTCATTTTCCACACAATTGTCTCACTACTAGCATCATTGTGAGATTGCAGGATAGTTGCCACAAGATTGTTTAATTCAGCATCAGTGTGAGTCAACAAATGAGTCTGCACTCTGCTGAATCATAATGTTGAAACACTTTACATGCTACTCGAGTGAGAATGTGTGTAGATCAAATAGCAAAGTGTGTGATGGAGGAAAACTGGAACTGGCAGTGACAGAAACGTACAGCAACTATGGCTGCTGTGAAAGAGCCACAAAGGTCTGGAAGATGAGGGGCTTTTAAACCATTTGATGCACATGTCTTTTACCAAGAAAACAAAACAACTAGTTTGGCCTGAGGCAAAAGCTGTGAAATTTAGCCGGCATACTAAATAGTTTCCTTTTGCTGCAAACATGGGCTTTAAAGTAGATTCGGATTCAGTGCCAGTGAGCATTGTGCCTGTTGACACTCCCAGAAAGGTATCGCTCTGTGATCGCTCTTAACACAAGCTCATTTCCCCCTCCACGAGCAAGCGCGACCTGCCATACAAGTGGAGCATGGCATGTTAGCAACAGTGCAGCCGAGAAACAGCCAGGCCACAGCTTGAGCCTGCTACCTTCTGCCCAACCACATGGGCCAGGGCACAGCACCTGCTACAGGCCAGTCGGCAGGGACAGGGTCATGATATCTGGAATCGCACAAAACGCAGTGCCGGAACTTCCAAGTACCATATTGTGTCTAAATGTTTGTGAACATGAACTCTTTCAGCAAATGATAATGTAGTACTCCGCCAATCTGTTGGTAGAAAAACGATGGTTGTTTCTTAACCTTACAACAACAAAAAAGATTTTACGATATTCATGAAAGGAAACATATGTTCCCACTTTTAGAATACTACCTAACACATTCCTGTGCTAATCTGTGCATTTGCTTGAGTCTATTCAACAGACAGAACAATATTTGTTTGGCCAAAACAGGCTGTTTTCAAGGACGAATGATCTATGCCCATGAGTGCTTTCATGACAACTCCATTGATAATTAAATTCACTGAATTGGTGATAAAAACGGTGCTGCACAGACTGCTATTAGCAGGCAGATATAAAAGCTCTCCTACCATTAATCCACTTCACACGATCACATTCAATGCAGAGTATCTAAGGACAACTAGGAAATTGCTCAGATCTTTTTTTTTTAAACATAAAAGAAAAATGCAGCATATACAACACTTAAATAGCCAATAGACAAAAAACAGCATTGTCCTATTAGTAAATGGAAATGTTGCTAATTCATTTGCAAAGGCCATAATGACCTCGCCGATCTTCTGAAAGTAGTTGTCCCCCAACTATCCATGACCCAGTTCTCCAGATCCACCATTTTGAGTGTTCTCCCTCTCTCATCACTGTGGTTCCGCTCCACTAAGGAAGGTTAGTGGATTGTTGGCGAGACGCAGAGACTTCGAAAACACCTCCGATTGGAAAGGTTGCTTGAAATCATTGTCAAGATAGCAAGTATTATATTTGATACTGACCAGGCAGTCACCTTTTCAAATCCTTTTTACTGTTCCATCAAAACCAATACATCATCTGGACAACTTCTCACTGAAAGCGTGTCCGTGCACAGCCAACCTCCATCCATTCTCTTAAGCGCTTATCTCTGTTCTCAAACCCCTTAAAGACCTCAACTCAACCAAAGCCTGTGGGTTACTACTGTATCTCTCTTGTAGTCTTGATGTTGTCCCATCAGATTTAGATTGTTTTAATTATCAGTGCTGATTGTCAGTTTAGTAAAACAATTAAGTAGTATTAACTAGATGTAAAGCAAAAAAGATTATTGTGCTTGAAGTGAATTGTATTCATTTGATTTAATGTGATTTGCACCCACGTGGGAAAACATCACACACACCCCTACACACCTACACTTACGTGTACACATGCATCAGACTTCGTAGAGTCCAGATGATGAAGAAAAGGTCAAGAAGCCACATTGGACTTTCCTTCAAGAAATCACTAACAATAACAAGAGA